>NW_007730313.1:144311-161178 GCF_000696425.1 Galeopterus variegatus | reverse complement strand
CCCTTCCTTCCTTCCTTCCTTCCTTCCTTCCTTCCTTCCATTTCTTTCTCAGCTTCCACTTATGAGTGAGGATATATGGTCTTTCTCTTTCTGTGCCTGGCTTATTTCACTTAACATAATTTTCTCCAAGCTCATCCATGTTGCTACAAATGGAATTTTATAGCTGAGCAGTATCCCATTGTGTATATATACTACATTTTCCTCATCCAGTTGATGGACATTTAGGTTGGTTCCAAATCTTGGCTATTGTAAATAGAGCTGTGATGAGCATCAGAGTGCAGGTGTCCCTTTGACATAAGGATTTCCATTCCTTTGGGTACATACCTAGAAGTGGGATTGCTGGATTGTATAGTAGTTCTATCTGTAGTTGTTTGAGAAGCCTCCACACTGTTTTCCATAGTGGCTGTACTAATTTACAGTCCCATCAACAGTGTAGGAGGGTTCCCTTTTCTCCACATCACCAACATTTGTTATTCTCAGTCATTTTGATAATAGTCAGTCTAACTGGGGTGAGATGATATTTCAATGTGGTTTTGATTTACATTTCCCTGATGTTTAGTGATGTTGAGCATTTTTTTCACGTACCTGTTGGCCATTTAATCTTCGTTTGAAAAATTTCTATTGAGCTCCCTCACCCATTTTTAAATTGGATTATTTGTGGGTTGTTTTTTTTTATAGTGAAGTCATTTGAGATCCTTCTTTATTCTGGTTATTAATCCCTTGTCAGATGTATAGTTTGCAAATATTTTCTCCCATTTTTTTCACTCTGTTGATTGTTTCCTTTGCTGTGCAGAAGCTTTTTAGTTTGATATAATTTCTTTTGTTTGTTTTTTCTTTTGTTGCTTGTGCTTTTGGGGTCTTTTTCATAAAGTCTTTGCCCAGTCCTATGTTCTGATGTGTTTCCCTGTTTTCTTCTAGAAGTTTTATAGTTTCAGGTCTCATACGTAAGTCTTTAATCCATTTTGAATTGATTTTGATATAAGGCAAGAGGTATGGGTCTAGTTTCATTCTTCTTCATGTGGATATCCAGTTTTCTCAAACATTTACTGAAGATGCTGTCCTTTCCTAATATATGTTCTTGGTGCCTATGTTAAAGATCAGTTGCTGTAAGTACCTGGTTTGTTTTCTAGGTTCTCTATTCTGTTCCACTGGTCCATGTGCCAATACCATATATATCTTCTATATATTGGTATATATAGTTGTTGCTGTATATATAATTGTTTCTGTCCAGAGATAAATTTAGCTACATCTCAAAAGTCTTACTATAGTTTTTCTCATTCTTTCAGTTCACATATGTCTTTCAGTGTCTTTTTTTCTTTAAGCCATGGTTAATTTAGAAGGGTAGAGTTTAATTTATGAACACTTAGAAATTTTCTTGTAATATTTTTATTTTATTTCTAGATTAAGTCCACTGTGTTCGAAGAACATATTTTTAAGTTTTCTTTGATTGAAAATTTCTTTAGACTTGTAAATGATTTAAAATATTTCTTTATTGTTTTGGACTTGTCTATTCTTTTGTTTCTATTATTTTTGCTATATATATATATTGAGGCTATATTAGTTAAATACAAATTGAGAATTGCTGCAACTCTTTGCTTTATTGACCCCTTTACCCTTATGAAATATCCTTCTTTATCTCTAGTAACACACTTAGTCTTAAATTCCACTGTTTCTCACTTTAGTATAGTTTTACCAGCTATTTTTATTAGCATTTGCACAATATATAGTTTTCTATCCTTCTACTTTCAATCTTTCTGTGACTATATATGTTTAAGGTGTACCTCTCCTAAGCATGATATAGTTGTCATCTTTGTTCTTTTTAAATCCAGAGTAACAACTTTGTTTTTTAATTGGCGTATATAGACTATTATTAGTTTCTTTTTTTGGTCCCATTTTTAAAATTCAAAATATTTTAACATTTACTTGTACATATTTGTCAGGGGTACGGTATCTTATTTTAATACATGGATATACTGCACAATGATTCACTTTGGGTAGATAGCATAGTTTTATACCCATTAGTCCACCACTGTCCTCCCCACATCCCCACCCTGGTACCATTATTCTACTCTATAATTCTATGAAAACCATTTTTCTTTTTTTAGATTCCACATATGAGTGATCTAAGAAGAAAAGCCTACAATTTTTGTCCATTCACTATGATATTGGCTATGGGTTTGTCATATATGGCCTTTGTTGTGTTGAGGTATATTCATTCTATACCTAATTTGTTGAGTGTTTTTATCATGAAGCAGTGTTTGTTCTTATCAAATACTTTTCCTACATCTATTGGAATGATCATATGTATTTTTTTCTTCATTCTGTTGATGTGATGTATCATGTTTATAGATTTGCATATGTTGAACCATCCTTGCATCCCTGGGATGAATTCCACTTGATCATGGTGTATGATCTTTTTAATGTGTTGTTGGATTCTGTTTGCTAGTATTTTGTTGAGGGTCTTCACATCTGTGCTCATTAGGGATATTGGTCTGTAGTTTTGTTTTTTCATCGTGTCTTTTTTCCAGTTTAGGTATGAGGGTAGTGCTGGCCTCATAGAATGAGTTTGAAAGTATTCCATCCTCTTCAGTTTTGGGGGAGAGTTTGAGAAGAATTGGTGTTAGTTCTTTAAATGTTTGGTAGAATATGGCGGTGAAGCCATTTGGTCCAAAGTTTTTCTTTCTTGGAAGACTTTTTATTACTGCTTTGATCTCATTACTCATTACTGGTCTGTTTAGGTTTTCTGGTTCTTTGTGATTCAACTTTGGTAAGTTGTATGTGTCCAGAAATTTATTCATTTCTTCTAGGTTGTCCAATTTGCTCGCATATAGTTGTTTGTAGTAGTCTCTTATGATCTTTGGTATTTCCGTGGTATCAGTTATAATGTCTCCTTTTTCATTTCCGATTTTATTTATTTGAGTCTTCTCTCTTTACCTCTTCATTAGTCTAACTAAAGTTTGATCGATTTAATCTTTTCAGAAAACTCTTTGTTTCACTGATATTTTGCATTTTTCTTTAAATCTCTAATTCATTTATTTCTGCTCTAATCTTTGTTATTTCTCTCCTTCTACTGATTTCAGGTTTGATTTATTCATATTTTTCCAGCTCCTTGAGTTTTAACACTAGGTTGTTTCTTTGGAGTTTTTATTCTTTTTCGATGCAGGCATTTATTTCTATAAAGTTCCATATTGTAACTGCTTTTGCTGTATCCATAAGTTTTGGAATGTTGTGTTTTCATTTTTATTTTTCTCCAGGAATTTTTAAACTTTCTTCTTAATTTTTTAGTTTGTTCATTTGTTGTTTGGGAGCATTTTGTTTAATTTCCATCTATTTGTATGGTTTATAGTGCTCCTTTTTTTGTTGATTTCTAGTTTTATTTCATTGTGGTTGGACAAGGTAATTGATGTGATTTTGATTTTTAGAAATTTTTTGAGACTTGTTTTGTGTCTTGACATACATTCTGTTCTAGAGAATGTTCCATGTGCCACTGAAAATAATGTGTATACTGCAGCTATTGGATGAAATGTTCTATAAATGTCCATTAGGTCAAGTTGGCCTAAAGTAGAGATTGATGTTGATGTTTCCTATTTAATTTTCTGTCTGGATGATCTGTCCTTTTCTGAAAGTGGGGTATTAAAGTCCTCAACTATTATCGTGTTGGTGTCTACCTCTCCCATTAGGTCCAATAGTGACTGCTTTATATAACTGTGTGCTTTGGAATTGGGCACATATTTATATAGAATTGTTATATCCTCTTGTTGAACTGATCCCTTTATCATTATATAATGACTTCCTTATATATTTTTACTTTTCTTAGCTTGAAGTCTATTTTACCTGATATCAGTATAGCTACTCCTTCTCTTTTTGGTTTCCATTTGCATGAAACATCTTTTTCTATCCCTTCACTTTCATCTGATGTGTGTCTTATCTATTAAGTGTTCTTGTAGGCAGCATATTGTTGGTTCTTGTCTTATAATCAATTCAGCCACTCTGTTTCTTTTAATTGGGGTGCTTAATCATTTTACATCTAGGATTATTGTGGATATATACTCATTACTGCCATTTTACTTTTTTTCTTTTTTTTTCTGATTTTTTGTAGATCTTTTTTTCCTTTTTCCCATCTTACTGTCTTTGTGGTGGAATGGTTTTCTCTGGCTTTATATTTTGCTTTCTTGCTATTTTTAGTATGTCTCATAAGTTTCTGTGTTACTATACAGTGTACAAAACACATATTATATTATAAAAAATTACTTTAGGCTATTGACAACTTTGATTTCTTAAAAAAAAAAAGAAAAAAATCAAAGCCAACTCTATACTTTGGCATCATTTTCCTCACTTTTTGACATTTTGTTGCTTATTTTACCTATCTTGCTGTGCTTTTGGGTCCATTAACCAGCCTCTCACTATCCCTCCTCCCCTCTCCTTTCCTGCCTCTCATAACCATAATTCTTCTCCCTCCTTTTAACACCAACTTATTATTTATTTGTTTTTGTTTGTTTGCTTGCTTGTTATGTTTTGTTCTCTTTTTTTTAGCTCCCACATATTAGGGAGAACATGCAACATTTTTCTTTCTGTACCTGGTTTATTTCACTTAACATAATTTTCTCCAAGCTCATCTACGTTGCTACAAATAGCAGAATTTCATTCTTTTTTTATGGCTGAGTAGTATTCCATTATGTATACATACTACATTTTCTTTATTCAATCGTCTGTCCATGGACATTTAAGTTGGTTGCATATCTTGCCTGCTGTGCAAAGAACTGCAATAAACATAGCGGTGCAGGTATCCCTTCAACATGACGCTTTCCGTTTTTTGGGTATATACTCAGTAGTGGGATTGCTGGGTCATGTGGTAGTACTTTCTGTAGTTGTCTGAGGAAACTTTATACTGTCTTCCATAATGACTGTACTCCTTTAAAGCCTCACCAGCAGTACTCCTTTAAAGCCCAACTCCTTTAAAGCACCATCACCCTTGCCAGCATTTGTTTTTTTCTGTCGTTTTGATCAGGGCCAGTCTGACTGGGGTGAGATAGTGTCTTAAGTTGGCTTTGATTTGTATTAACCTGAGGATTAGTAATGTTGAGCATTTTTTCATGTACCTGTAGGCCTTTTGTATGTCTTCTTTTGAGAAATATCTATTGAGTTCCCTTGCCCATTTTTAAATTAGGTTGTTTGATTTTGTACTATTGAGTTATTTGCATTGCTTGTATAGTCTGGAAATTAACCCATTGTTGGATGCATAATTTGCAAATATTTTCTCCCATTCTGTAAGTTGTCTTTTTGTTCTACTGATTGTTCTCTTTGCTGTGCAGAAGCTTTTTAATTTGACATAATCCCATTTATTTAATTCTTTTGATGCTTGTGCTTTTGGGGTCTTATTCATAAAAGTCTTTGCCCAGTCCTATTACCTGGAATGTTTCTCCTATATTTTCCTTTAGTAATTTTCAGGCTTCAGGTCTTATACTTAAGACTTTAATCCATTTTGAGTTGATTTTGGTAAATAGTGAGATGTACAGATCCAGTTTCTTTTCTCTGCATATGGATGTCCAATTTTCCCAGCACCATTCACTGAAGAGGCTGTCTTTTCTCCAATGTATGTTCTTGCTGTCTTTATCAAAGATCAGTTGGCTGTAAGTAAATGAATTGATTTCCAGGTTTTCTATTCTGTTCCATTGATCCAAGTGTCTGCTTTTATGCCATTACCATGACGTTTGGTTATAATAGCTTTGTAATATAATTTGAAGTAAGGTAGTGTTATGTCTCTGGCTTTATTTATTTATTTATCTGCTTAAGATTGCTTTGGCTATTCGGGATCTTTTGTTATTCCATATGAATGTTTGGATTGCTTTCTCTGTTTCAGTGAAGAATGTCACTGGTATTTTGATGGGGGTTGCATTGAATCTATAGATTGCTTTGGAGAGAATGGACATTTTCACAATGTTAATTCTTCACATCTGTAGTGGACTAAATTATGTTCCCCCCAAACTCACTAAAGCTTGAATTGTGTCTCCCAAGTTTTATATATTAGAAACTTGATCCTCACTGTAACTGTTAAGATGGTGGGAAAATCCTTTTATGCTAATTGAAATTTATATTGAAGAGGTGATTGGATTGTAGGACCATGCCATAGTGTATGGATTAAAAATCTTGGTCAGGGGCATGGTTCTGAGGGCTTTAAAAGAAGAGGAGAGTCTTTCTTTCTCTCCCTCTGCTCTCTCTGCCGCTGCTTCCACCATCTTACAATGTGAGACCCCTGGGTCACTGTCGCCAACACCAGATGGACTTTGGACTTCCTAGCCTCAGAAACTGTAAGCAATAAATTTAGTTTTCTTCATAAATCACCCAGTTCCAGGTATTTTGTTATAAGAAACAGAAATAAGCTAATAAACCATCCAAGAGTATGGTGTGTCTTTCCACCTTTTTGTGTCCTGTTTAATATCTTTCAGTAGTGTTTTGTTATTCTCTTTGTAGAGATATTTCACCTCCTTGGTTATATTGGTTCTAGGTAATTTATTTCATTGGCAACTATTGAAAATTGGCTTGCTTTCTTGATTTCACTTTCTGCTAATTTGTTATTGGAGTATAAAAATGCTACTGATTTTGGGGTGTTGATTTTGTATCCTGTGACATTACTGAAATTGCTATTCAAAAAAAAAAAAAAAAAAAAAAGAATCATGATTTGTCTGTACCTTTCCATCGAGTCGCTTACTAAGAAAAACTACTTCTTCAACTTTTTCCCCATTCATCCCGACTGTAATAGTCACTGTGGATTTAAACAAGGAAGGGGATGAGCGCTTTAAGGGAAAAAAAGTGGAAAAGAAAGGGATGAAAATAACTAGGTCCCTGCTGCCCTGATGGATGTTAGAGGGAGCAAGATGGTCAGGAAAAATACATAGTTTCACTAATAAGTATTTAACTTTAATATTAAAATATAATACAAGTTGTAGAAAATACAGTGAGAAAACTATAGGACAATCTGACTTAGTCTGCAGATTCAGGGAGCATATCCTGAAGAAATGACTTTTGAGCTAAGCCTGAAAGAATGCAAGATGAGTATTTTTCACAGTGGGAACAACACCTGCCAAGATTCTGGTGAGAGAAGTAGCCTTACAAGAGTGTTGTGGTATAGAATGCACTGAATAAATAGGGTGATGAGGGCAAAATTTGGGAGGTGGAGTGGAATGGGACTGATGAGGTCAGGCTGGCCATTGTAAATTTTTTTTGCAAGTTCTAGATTTTATTCTAAGAACAATGGGAAGCCATCAAAGGATCCTAGTGTGAAGCAATGAAATAATCAGAATTTCATCTTAAAAAGTCACTCTGGCTCTTATGTGGAGAATGGACAGTGTAAGAAAGGTTGCTGGGAGACAAATTAGAAAGTTGTTCTATTTATTTCAGGCAAAAGATATATGCTTGTAATAGGCCAGTGGCATTAGACACAGATTAAAGCAGAGAGAGATATGAAAAAAATGTTTTTAAATGTAGTATATTTGATTACTGATTGGCTGTGGTGAATGAGGAAAAGGATCATATCAAAAATGTCTTTTTCTAGGGTTTGGACTCGAGAGGTGCATGGATGATGGTTCCGTTTCTTGAGATAGGGAGCAGTAGGGGAAGAACAAATTTTGTGCAAGACAGGAAATTATGTCTAGAACTGATGTCTTAGAAGAAAGATATGGACTGAAAATATGAATTTAGAGGTCATATAAGAGGTGGTGGAAGCTTCCTTTTACATTTTGGAAGAGTACTAACAAAGTATTTTTATATTGCATGAGATTATTAAACCATTCTATTATAGCTTTACTCATTAGACAAAAAATTTTTAAAGTATTTGCTTTGTTGTTAAAACACAGTAGTTTTTTATTAAAATGTTGGTTTCTGTGTGTGTGTGTGTGTGTGTATCTGTGTAGTGTTGTGTTGTTCCTTTAAGTGACTTTGAAAAATCCTGGGAATCACTAATCTTTTCATCTTATTTTATATATTAGTTAGAAAAAGGGATGTGATCAAACTGAAGATATTTAAACAATTAATGATTGTACTTATGAGTAAATGTCAGCTGTATATGTGCTTCAGAGAGCACCGTTATGTTCCATATAAGAAAAGTACTTATGCCATATGAAGCAGAACCCTCAATTATAATTAAGCATATGACCAACATTTCCACTTTATACCAAAAACTTTATACTTAAGTTTGGTTCTAAAATGTGGCACTACTTTTTTTTTAAACCTCTCTTTAATGAATCTGTTTGGAACAAAAGTGTAAATTATTTTTATTTAAACATACAATTATCATCTGAGAATTGGTTAATTTGTTTTCATTTTCTGAGTAGAAAATATTTGAGGAAGATATATATTTTTTTACCAGGTTGACATGGGTAGAATTATCTCACTTTTTACAAAATATTACAAACTACAGTATGTATGTTATATTTTTATAAATAGAATAATTTTGGATGAAAATATCGGTCATACTACAGTTTATTGTTCAACTTCTAATGCAAGGAAATAAAGAGTATGTATAGAGTTTATTTAAAAAACCCATTTAAAATGTAGCTTTTATTTTTTTTACTTCTTAAAATATTCAAAGATTATTTTAACTGTACTTTAAATTTATTTTCCAAACTACTAATATGTGCTGTTATGTACATCAGTTTTCTTTTTTAAACAAATACTTGGTTTGATCAAGATGAAATACATAGACACTAATTCTTTATATTTGGGAAAGTTACTTTTTGTTTATTTTAGCTTTTAAATATTGAGTTTAGCTATATGAAGAGACAGATATGCTAACTTGACATATGTTGGTTGACTGTAGTAATCATTTTACTATTTATGTGTATATCAAAACATTAAATGTATATAATAAAAAACCCCAAACAAAACAAAAACAAAATTGCTCATGAAAATAATTTGTATTCTGAAGTCATGGGGTGAGTGTTTCACATATGTCAATTAAATTAAAATAGCTAAATGTCCAACTTACATATTTCTAAATTGATATTTTGTCTGCATATTCTATTGGTTACTGTATAAAGTGCATTAAAATCTACTTATATGATTATGGTTTTGTGTATTTTTCTTTTTGTTTTGTCAATTTTTGTTTCATATATTTTGAAGCTCTTTTTTGCAAGGTGATTGAAAATTGATTTTTATATCTTCCTGGTGGCATGATATTTTTAAAGTAATATTTTTGTTTGTTTGTTTTCTCTATATTTTCTTTTTTAAAAATCTAATTAGAAAAACTCTTCTATTTTGTTTAATGTTTTTTGGCATGTAATTTTTACATAACACTTTAATTTCTATTTATTTATATTTAAATTACTGTCTTTTAAGACATATATAGTTGTAATTTTTAATCCAGATCATCGATTTTGAATTTTATTTGGCATGTTCTTCTAATCACATGTAGTGAAATTACTGATATATATGTATATGTTTATGTATATATATATTTTAAGTACATGCATGATTTTTAAAATATATGATTTTAAAACTACCATCTTAGATTTATTTCTATTTGTTCCAGTTATTCTACATTCTTTTCAATTCTCCAGCTTATCTTCTTTAGATGTTATCATATATTAGTTTATTACTAATTCCCTTAACTAGTTTTTTTTTTAAGTATTCTTTATTCTATTCTATTCATTATATTTTGCAGGTGATTAATCAAGGAGTCCACTTTTTGATTTAGAGTGATCACAAACATTTTGTCCTTTTCTACTGTATCACAAACAATGGGTTTAAGTTTATTTTAAAATACTAAATAATCTAAATGCACAATTACAGATTTTGTGACCAAACTGAATGAAGTTCATTTGCTCATGTGCAAAGGAAAGCCAAACACTGAAATACCTGTCTTTGCAGCTGAAGAAAGGTTTATTCACAAGGCAGCCAAGCAAGAAAACAGGAGAAATATGTCTCAGATCCACCTTGTCTACCTCAGGAAAGGGATCTTTATGGGGAAGGAGTTAGAGATAGAGTGAGGCATGGGGGATCTTGATTGGTTAAAGGGTTTAAGGAATTTCTTCAGTGATCTGCACAGGCATGAGCTATCTGCATGCCTCTGCATATTCAGAAAATGGCAGTGTCAGCAGGATCTACAAGTGGAGTTTTTGTCCCTCTGATAACATATGGTCACCCGTCAGACATTCATGCAGGCTCAGTGGAGAGATCTTTGGGCTTAACCAATTTAGATCAGTTTGCATTGGGCCAAGCTTGCTCTAACAGTTCTGCAAAACATC
The DNA here is from genome assembly GCF_000696425.1 of Galeopterus variegatus. NCBI lineage: Eukaryota > Metazoa > Chordata > Mammalia > Dermoptera > Cynocephalidae > Galeopterus > Galeopterus variegatus. The sequence continues at coordinate 150,937 of NW_007730313.1, read as the reverse complement.
TTAGGCACACAACTTTTGTGACTCCTGCACCTGAGATGTTATTTTAAAAGGCATATAGAAAGAAATGGAATAAGAGACCAGTTATGAAAATGTTATGAAAGAATGAGCAATTTAAACAGGGAATAAATTTTAATGAAAAAGTCACCGGTTACAGATACAGAACTATATTTTAATGTGTATTACATGAGATACTACTCTGTATCCTGTGAATGAGGTATGTTTGCTGCTTTTGAGGATTCTACTGTGGAAGACTGACACAAAATATGCTTTGTGAGCAAAGAGAAAGAATATAGTACACTAATCTAAAGATTTAAGAATTCTGGAGAAGCTATTGTATGTACTTGATATTAAAGGTTGAATTAGATTTAGTGAGACACTCCCTGCACCCCCTCTCCCCCCAATAAAAGACAAAAAGTAATTTGGTTAAGTTGAAAAATATGAACCAAATCTCAGAGATAAATCATTTTGTGGATTAGTGGTGATTTGACAATATTCCCCAGCTTATTAATCCTATCATCTGTCCAGCATGAGAAATAATGGGAAAATTTATATGAGTATTCCTGTTCTGGAAAAAACCTTCTCAGAAAAGTTATTTGTACACAATATTCTTTTAAGCCACCCTGAATCAGAATTCAGAAACTATGTCTCCTGAAGCATAATATATAACTGTAATAATTTTAATTTAAATTGATCATCTTAAGTTTGTTATATTTATATTGAAGTTATATTTCCTAAAGCTCTAAATCATTGTGCAATTACTTTGTTAAGCTGGAAAAAGAGCTTTAGACTTCACTTTCTATCTTTTTTTTTTTAACATAAAGGTATATTTCAATACACTACACTTTTGGATTCCTTTTTCGAACAAAGAATTTTAGTACCTTAGTCACATATAAAGCAATGTTATTTTATCTAGTTTCATCTGGTAGCATAATCAGGGATGATTCAGCGATTCATTTTTATCACCATATGTTATTTTATTTTAACTCATGATTACTAGCAGGAGAATAGGGAAAGGATTTCAACCCAGTGCAAAGCAAAAAAATAAATAAATAATTAAAAAATGATAATTTTCATCACACCCTCTTTTCATTTATTGGAACTTGTCACTTTTCCTGTTAGCTTATTTTTAGAAGTAATTTCTCTAACACAAACCACAATTATTCAAGAAAATCTTTAATACACTATAATAATCTTCTGAATTCCGCCATCAAGTAAATAGATATCTTGAGCCATGGCGAATACTCATATCGACTATTTATTAAATATCTAGTATCTATCAGGAATTGTACAGAATTATTTATGTTAAATAGCACTATGTTTCATAACAACCTAAAAGGGCATATGTAAATATAACACATTTTACATATTAGAAAACTTAGTTTCAAAAGTGAAGTAACATACTGTTAAGCCATGGATATAAACATTGCAAATGGAGGAAAACACTTTCAGAACTTCTCCATTCTAAAGGGTATCACTGAAAACAGTTCCTTGATGAACAAAAATGCATGAACCAATAACTGTCCCATTGATATTGTGACAATATGAGTAGCTTTCATCTTTCAGTTCACTCCACCTATTTTTATTTAATTGACCGTGGATATCTCAGATTCTAGTTGCTCTGCTTATAATTTGACATTCTGAAAAAAATGTCTGTAAACAAGAAAAGTTATGGATCAGAGGAAATTTATATATCACTTTTTAAAAATGTGATAGTTTGCCACTTACTTCTCCGGATGTGCATAGGAAGTAAAATTAATGCAGTACTTGCCTGGCATAAATAGTCACTCGTCCCCTAGTAGGTAGACAGCAGCACATTTACAGGCTACGTTTCCATAGACAACAGTTTATCTCTTAACACTACTTAATATCTTTACATTATGGAGGGCACCAACATTTCTTTCAAACACAAAAATGTGATGTTTGATTTAGGGTTTACCATTTTTTTTTTAGATACTTTAATACACTATTTCAGTGCCTTATGTATTTAGCAGAGAATACAGACATAAAAATAAAGACAAGCACATTTCTACTTCCACAAGAGAAAAACTTAAAGTCATAATAAAATTATTGCTTCTGAACATTATACAAACATTAAATCTATCAACATTAATGGATTTCTTCAGTAAGATGTTATCTAATCCACTGAAACATTTTGCTGCTGTAATTTTTTATTAGATATAATGAGGCATGCAAAATAAAGTTAGGGGCTGGGAGAAGCAGAGACAAGGAAAGACACAAGGAATTCTCAGTCAAATATATAGAATAATGTAAGTTTATATGAAGTTGAAACCATATTTTCTATTTTAAAATAGAATGCATAGAAGGGCTTATAGCTTCTATAATCAAATAAAATTTTACGTATCATATTTTTAAAAAATTAGATTTAATTTGAGTACTGAATACACCTCACTATCTCTCCCTTAAACATGGACCAGTTCCCACTGATAGCTGAATAGGACTTGTGAGGCTTGATGTCTGTGGGGGAGTCAAGAAATAAGGTTCTATAACAGTAAGAAATGTATACTGACATTTTTAATTTTCTCCTCTATAGAATTAAATTTCTGCTGTATTCTCAGTTTGAATGTTGTAATTTGCTATATAAATCTGTAGTTCACACAAAATATAATTGTTTGATTCTCTAAACTTATCAATTCTTACTAATATTAATTGTGCCCAGTGTGTGTTTTGTCTTATATCTATGTGAGTCTTTTTTACTCTGAAATGTTTCTGCATAGACTTAATGGAAAATTTATTAATAAGCCTTGCTTGATTATAATACAATTTCTTGTCAAGGCATTGCTTTGTTTGGGTGCTATTTAAATAAGTAATCTATCTGATTTCCTTATTCACTGAAGTCTCTGGTAAAGCCTCTGGGTCTCGTGTGTTCTACAGGGTTAAATCTTTGGTCACAGGCTTGATTAAAACATGAAACATACTGATCTAATTTCAGAAAATGATAGAGGACAAGTTATAGAAATTCATAATGCCAGTTACATTCTTGACATTAGATGATAAACAAAATTCTTCAGGCATCCCCAGTAGAAGCAGCAAGTAACTTATAAGTGCTAAACATTAAGCTATCCTTACAGTTCTGTAAAGCAATATCTATTGCTTGAAAATAGTTGAGTAATGTCTGCAGGTGTTGAAAGAAAGAAGGTGTAATTCTGAAATATTATTTGCAGCCAAGTTGTTATTCAAATGTAAAAAGCAACTGGCAGGCATCAACAAATGTGTGTCAAAAGTTATTCAGGGAATCTGTGTATCACAGGAGCCCTTCTTTAAAAAGTCACTTAACTTTGTAATACAGCCAACTCAAAAATAAATGGAAATGTCATGAAAAAGGTGAGTGCAACCTTCAATGCCAGAAGATAGTAGATTGACAGCATACATCTGGGGTGGAGGTAGAAGTGGGATGGGTGGGAACTGATCAACCCAATTGATCCAATGAATAAGGTTGAGGCTGCAGGGCCTTCAGGTAGGCTCTAGATCTACTGGTGCAGACTCTTCTGTCTTCCATGTGCACCAACATTATATAAATTCCCAAAAAACTATGCACCCTTTTCGTTTGTGATTTCAGTTCTTCCCACATTATATGGATCTTTTATTGTATTATACCTGGAATAATTGTCTGGTTTACTTCTTAATTTCTACTTCAGAACCCCCAATTGTTGTTACATTTGGCCTTTCTTTTTTTAATCTATTATCTTCTAATTAACTANTCAGGTAGGCTCTAGATCTACTGGTGCAGACTCTTCTGTCTTCCATGTGCACCAACATTATCTAAATTCCCAAAAAACTATGCACCCTTTTCGTTTGTGATTTCAGTTCTTCCCACATTATATGGATCTTTTATTGTATTATACCTGGAATAATTGTCTGGTTTACTTCTTAATTTCTACTTCAGAACCCCCAATTGTTGTTACATGGTACCATTTGGCCTTTCTTTTTTTAATCTATTATCTTCTAATTAATTATATCTTTGTCTCCTCTCTTCACACTTACCTTATCTTAAATATAATACCAATTATTAAAGTTGAAGCTTTATTCTGTTTATGGTTCTAATTAGTTTATTTATTCTATTAGGCCCTTGTTTAGAATCTCCATTCTTTCCTCCACCCTAAATTCTCCATTTTTATGTTTGTGCATTAGCTTGTTGTCTTGCCTTGGTGTTCTTGTTTATTGAATCTAGTTGCCAAAGTTCTACAGCACAAGTAATTCTCATGTAGTTGTCCTTCTGTTCCTTTGGATATGTTTCATCACAAACTGGAGTTTTTGTTTTTTTATTTCATACTGCTTTGTTTTAGTCAATATGTTTACATAGTTGCTGCACCATCGTCTATTGATTTTGCTTACTTTGGGATTTCTATTCTCAGATCACTATATTTNTCTTAAATATAATACCAATTATTAAAGTTGAAGCTTTATTCTGTTTATGGTTCTAATTAGTTTATTTATTCTATTAGGCCCTTGTTTAGAATCTCCATTCTTTCCTCCACCCTAAATTCTCCATTTTTATGTTTGTGCATTAACCTGTCATCTTGTCTTGGTGTTCTTGTTTATTGAATCTAGTTGCCAAAGTTCTACAGCACAAGTAATTCTCATGTAGTTGTCCTTCTGTTCCTTTGGATATGTTTCATCACAAACTGGAGTTTTTGTTTTTTTATTTCATACTGCTTTGTTTTAGTCAATATGTTTACATAGTTGCTGCACCATCGTCTATTGATTTTGCTTACTTTGGGATTTCTATTCTCAGATCACTATATTTCACTATAGGTGAATTCTCTCTCATACTCTGTTTTTGTCTTGGTGTAGTAGGCTGAAAAATGCACACTCCCTCTCTTCCCCCCAAAATGTCAACTTCCTAATCCCTGGAACCCAGGAATATGTTACTTTCCATGGTATAATAAATTTGTATTTTAAGCCACTCAATTAGCAGTAATTTGCTATAGCAGCAACAGAAAACCAGTACAGTAAGAGCAATCTGTTCTCTTAGATCTAGACCTAATCAGAGCCATTTTTACTGTGGGGAGAAATTCATTTTTTTCCAGCTTAAAATTTTTAGACTATTGAATTAATAATACCCTCAGTCATTAGCCTGTTAAAGAAACCACTTTTGATTACTTCTTTGAGTTATATTTTCTCTTTATCTCTAATCACCAGTCCCTTCCTGATGCTCTTCCCCACAGGCATATATTTTAGTTGACTTGACTTCTTCTTGGAAATTAATTCTATAGTTTGTACCTACCATAATTTATCCTTTCTTCTTGAGTTAGAAACTGAAAATTCCAACTCCCTCATAGCATAAGTAATACTGGGGATATCATCCTTGTAAATATCCCTTTATAGAGTGCGATTATAAAGCCATAGGTTACATGCTTATTACATTTTACAAAATGTTGCCTAATTGTTCCCCAATATGGCTACATAGGTCAATACTTGATTTTAGTTTATAAAGATTCCTCTTTTCATCCATAATCTCTACAATCATTTAATATAGTTTGACCCTCTAATTTTTACTAATTTGGTTCATGAAAGATAGTATCTAATTTTTGCTTTAATTTTACTTTTTTCTGATAGGTAACAAAGCTGAGAATTTCTTGATAAATGTGCCTGTCATTCAGTGGCCATGATGTGTGAAGGAAACATCCAGAGGCAGGGCCTATTGCAGGTAAAGGACACCGAATGGGGCTAGGTCATGGCCCAGTTCCTTATGATAATTGCTAACATTGAGAGTAAACACATATTGACCCTAAGAGATGAGGTGTGGTCCGTGGTGGGTGGGAGGAAGAATGGAGCTGCCCCAGAGTTCAAGTCCTATACAAGACCCAGCTGTTTTCAGAAAACATAGTCTAGGGCCTGAAATAGTAGCCTGCAGAGTGAGACCTTCAGGCTTGAGAAAAGCAGAATTCCTGACAAGGGCCAGGAGTTGTAAAGCCAAAGGTCATCGCTTCTTCCAAACCAAAGGGAACGTGATGAGAAAGAGTGGCAAAAGAGACATGTCTCTTTATGAAGATATAGATTATTCTCAATAGCAGAGGAAATTCAATAAATGTTATTGTATGAATTTATGACATGTTCTCAAATACACATCTGTATACCAACATACATTTCACATATTTATGTTTATACGTAAGTAAAATAGTACAAATAAGATACACTATTTACTATTTGTTTGAGATGAGCATGGTTCAATTACTAATCCTGTCAGTTACTGCCTTATCATTTCCACCAGGGAGATTTTGTAATGCAGTATTCCCAGACACATTAAAGAATTTCCTTTGTTTAATAAAGTCATCTATCTTGTAGTTTTGGTGTCAAGTACAAAATACAGAAATTCAAGTTAAAGATAGAGTTTGCAATGTATAAAAGGGATCACCACAGGCAGTGGGTTGTAGCAATCCTGCAGTCCTGTGACTACTAGCTGAGCCCTTAGAATGCAGTGTTGTCATCCATAGGTCACAATGTACTGCTGAGGCCTTAGTGATGACTTGTAACAGACCTGACGACGTACTGAACACTAGTCAGGACAGTGATTTGGTGAAGAGATAGCCTATTGAGTGATTTGTTGTTCTTGAATGGACAAACTTCATTCTTTGCCATCATCAGGTGTCTCTCTGAGAGAAGAG
>NW_007730313.1:140579-143793 GCF_000696425.1 Galeopterus variegatus | reverse complement strand
TTGTATGAATTTATGACATGTTCTCAAATACACATCTGTATACCAACATACATTTCACATATTTATATTTATACATAAGTAAAATAGTACAAATAAGATACACTATTTACTATTTGTTTGAGATGAGCATGGTTCAATTACTAATCCTGTCAGTTACTGCCTTATCATTTCCAACAGAGAGATTTTGTAATGCAGTACTCCCAGACACATTAAAGAATTTCCTTTGTTTAATAAAGTCATCTATCTTGTAGTTTTGGTGTCAAGTGCAAAATACAGAAATTCAAGTTATAGAGTTTGCAATGTATAAAAGGGATCACCACAGGCAGTGGGTTGTAGCAATCCTGCAGTCCTGTGACTACTAGCTGAGTCTTCAGAGTGCAGTGATGTCATCCATAGGTCACAATGTACTGCTGAGGCCTTAGTGATGACTTGTAACAGACCTGATGCCATACTGACACTAGTCAGGACAGTGATTTGTTATTCTTGAGCCTATTGAGTGATTTGTTATTCTTGAACATATAAATTTCATTCTTTGCCATCATCAGGTGTCTCTCTGAGAGAAGAGATTCAGAAAGAAGTTACCTGATTTGAGTAACTCTCCAAAGAGTTGAATAATGAAGTGTAAAGAAATAAAGAAACATCTGGAAGGTACATATTCCCTCCAAACTGCAGAGATGGCAACAGGTATGAGTTGGTATATTCTCTGGGAATAGGATAAGCAGGAGTTGCCTCCAAAAAAAGGAGGAATCTAGGCTTCCTAGGTGTGGCAGAGGAGGAGAGGAGAGAGAGAAAAAGAGGGAGAGGGGAAGTGACTGCAGGAGGGAGGGAGATGTACGCGTGTTCGCTGCCCTTCCCTCAGGGCCCAGGTAGTCTGAGAGTAAAGAGAAGGTTCAGATGACACAGGCACTTGTATCGGTGTCTTAGGACCCATGCTACCTTCACAAAGTCATTCTGCGTGACTCTGACACAGACTCAGTGATTGGTTAGTCTAGACTAATTTTTCTTAAAAAATTCATTTCTCTTTATTTGACTTCGGAGGGTATTGAGGAAGTAAATGATGTTATGATAAGTTTTCTCCTTTTAATGAAGAATGTGTGGCTCATAGAGGTGAGGGAAACATTGAAAAAGCAGGTCTGAGCACTAAATACTACTGGTGCAGGGATGGGAATATATAGTCATAAAGAATTTACTCAGTAGTGAAAAAGAATTGTTTTGTTTCAGACTATAAAGATGTAAATGTGAGGCTCCTATGTAAAATGTAAGAAAGAAACACACACACACACACACACACACACACACAACACCATTTAGCTGTGATGGTTGAATCAAGGAGATGGGGTTTGGCTCTTTCTGGAAAGTAAGAAATCAGATAGCTCTGGTTGCCATGGAGATTAGCAGTAAACAAGTTTCTCTTATGAGGGAAGACAATTGCTCTGTGGTGGGAGGGGGACAGACTGGAGCCAGCCCCAAAGCTCAAAATAGAGGCTTACGTTCCTGAGGAGAATCTGATATTTCCAGTAAAGTTTGGGGGCTCTGCATATTTGGACAGTCACTTGGAGAAAGGCCTGGAGAGTGAGGCTGTCTTCATTCTGCCATCAATAACATTAGTGAATATTCAAAGATGTCATTGAGTGTAAACAATCAGACATGCAAAACACATACTCACACCTGTTTGTGTATACACACATAAGACACAAATAAGCCAGAGGAAGATAAATATTAATATCTAACATAATTGCCCGCTTACTATGTACCAGGTCTGATTATTTGCCTCTCAAAAACACACTAAACCCCAACATTTAAAAATTTTTTAATTTATTTTAGATTGTACATGTTTATGGGGTACAGTTTGTTATTTCAATACACACATATATTGTATAATGATCTAATCAGAATAGTTAGCACATCTATCACCTAAACATTTATCATTTCTTTGTGGTTATAACATTCAAAGCCTCTTTTCTGGCTATCATGAAACAACACAATATCATTAGCTATTGTCACCATAGGGCACCAATCTGTCATACTTTCATTTTCTAAAGCAGTCACATATTACTATCCACTTACTCTTACACATTCTTCTCTGCACACTCATCTATTTTTAGCTCTTCACATAGCCTTGCATTCTGAAAACTCATACTATTTTATTATACCCTTTGATTTTCACATCCTTATATTCTTGCCTTATTCCCTTAAATTTCACAATACGCTAATTTCCCTAGTCTCAAAGAGAATATTCCCACTGATTATATTGCACAGCAAAACCATATAACAATAAACAACAAAATACACAAATCCATAAACACAGGACATGCAATAGATATGCATAGATATGTTTCCAACTAAAACACAGACATAAAACACACATACCATTCTCACTCAAACGAAATTCACCCCATATTCTCATTTGCAAACACCAAATCAATCACACATTAAACTCTAACCCAATTTTAAACATGTTATGAATTTAAACACACCAAGCACACTGCATTCACCACACACAATTGTACGGCAATGTGTGCCTAATACACATGCCAGACATATTCACGAAACTTGATTATTTTGAACAGTTAAATGATATTGGTGGGCTTCATTAACATTTGAAACAGGGACAGTAACATAACAAAATTATGAATATTTAGTGTCTTCAAAAAAATACCACTTGTTTTGTTTGAGGTTGTGAATCTCTAGGATGTGGGATGCAGAGAGTGAAAGTGTGAAAAATGTAGAGGAAGGCAAACTGTACCCAGACTCTTAACCAAAGCTGGTGGGAATGAGGAGACTTGAGGGCAAGATCAAGATAGAAGAGCAGCACACTGAAGTATACCAATTCCCTGCCCAAGCGAGAGATAACTGTTCAGGACCAAATCAGTATTGCTGTGTGTGTTGGGAGGAGGCAGTCGTATGTTGGAGAGAAGAGTGGTAGGAGGAGAGCAGAATGCAAACTGCTGTTTTAGCTGTAAGCTCTTGTCCCTACATGGAACTCTAGTTTCCTCAGGAATTTTGGTTCCTCAGTGTATAGAATTATACCCTGGGAACAAAGAACTAGATTGTGAGAAGGTCTAGGCTCCATGTGAATGGATTTTCAGAAGAAAAGTATGGCAAAATAATGGAAGTCAATAGTTCTATCACTTCACGAGTTCTGACACAATCAGGAACACAGCATTAGTGGACGGTATGCAGTCTAATCCAAATGGAGGACGTCTAATCCAAA
>NW_007730313.1:136329-139942 GCF_000696425.1 Galeopterus variegatus | reverse complement strand
TATAACCGTTCTTTCATTTTCTGGGCATCTCAAACATACATGAAAATGACCCACAACCTGGGTACTCTTTCAAGGACAATACACTGGTCCATGAGGCAAGAGATAAAAATTTTCAATCAGAAAATTTCTCTTGTGACTCCTCTTTACACATGACTTCTTATGCTCGTAAGGAGAAAGGTAGAATGGAAAAGTCTAGGCAGATCAGCAGAGTAGGAATCTGAGCAAACACAGAAATCCAGCAGAAAATCTCTGCTCGGCCACTGATACAAAGGAAGGTATACTTTGGACACAGTCATAATCTCCTGCTCTCCTCCTAGCTGAAAAATTTGAATGAGGAATTAAAATAAATGAGGATAAAATGTGAAGGTATGATGTATATCGAATTGAGGTTTCTGAAAAATAAAACAAAATAGTCAGACAGAGATGATCAAAGAAATAATGGTTGAGAACTTTTCAGAACTGTTAAAATTTTTAGAATTATGAAACATCATAAGCTCACTGTGAGAAAGACACAATAAATCCACACCTAAGTATGGTATACCAAAAATATGAAACCCTAATAACAAAGACATTAAAACAACTACAGAGTAACACAGAATATCTTCTAAAGAGTGATTTGTCACACAGTAAATTATTCAAAGACAATCATAGAAACCTAATGACAACAGTATGAAATACTGTGCTGACAATGAAGGACAGTCTTGATGATACATGAATAAGGGTGAAATAAAAACATTTTAAGATAAAAACCATGGAAAAGTATAAAAAATACTAATGGAAAGAACCTACTCAGAAAAATTAAACTGAACACAGAAGCAGCATGACAGCCAGGAGAAATTGGTGAGCTAAACAACTGGTAAGTCTGTAACTGAATATAAACAAGCATTCATGACTTAAGCACCAAAAAATAATGATCACTACCTTAGAACTGATAAAAGAGGTGTAATTAAAATATTGGATGGGGCCTGCCCATGGCTCACTTGGGAGAGTGCGGTGCTGATAACACCAAGGCCACGGGTTCGGATCCCATATAGGGATGGCCGGTTTGCTCACTGCCTGAGCGTGGTGCTGACAACACCAAGTCAAGGGTTAAGATCCCCTTACTGGTCATCTTAAAAAATTTTATATATATATATATATATATATATATTGGATGAAAATAACATGAGACAGTGAATGGAAGTTAAAGTATTCTAAGTTTATATATATATATATAAAATATATATATATATTGGATGAAAATAACATGAGACAGTGAATGGAAGTTAAAGTATTCTAAGCTGTTCATATTGCTCAAACAAAGGGTAAAGCCATTGACTCAAATAAGCAACTCTGCACTCAGGAAAGTAGGGAAATTAGGTCAGTAGGGCCTACTCATAAGAAAACCCATGGCTCAATACAGAGTATGTGGCAATCCTTAATTTAAGGTTGATGTATTTACTTATTTGCTATTAAATGCTGTAACAAATCACCACAAAGTTAGTAGCTTAAAACAACATGAACTTATTCTCTTACAGTGTTGGAGGTCAAAATTCCAAAATACATTTTACGTGGCTAAGATCATGGTATTGGTAGGGCTGGTTTCTTCTGGATGCTCCAGAGCTTCCCTACCTCTTCCATCTGTAGGAGCTTCTTGCACTCTTTGGTTTGCAGCCCCTTTGTCTCTTTACTTAAACCTATTGCTCCATGTCACATCTGTTTTCCTGCCTTTGGCTTACTTCCCCCCACTTATAAGTATTCTTGGGATTACATTTCAGATCCACCCATATAACCCCAGATGACCTCCCCATCACAACATTCTTAATGTAATCACATTCACAAAGTCCCTTGGGCATATCAAGTAATACTCACAGGCTCTAGTGATTAAGATATGAACAACTTGGTGGGGGGCCATTCTTCAACTTTCCATAACTTTCATGAAATATGTTAAGCACAATGACGTATGTACAACCAGTAAAAAATATCAAAATATGATATTAAGAGCACTCTGTGTGACTTCATAGATCCAAGACATACACTACAAGCAGCTTCATGTAAACAACATATGGACATTGTGTCTGTCCAGACACGGACACCTGGGTAATACGAAAAATTATTACATACCTATGTTTTTGAGTTTCAGCCAGGAAATAGACTCTGGTCCCCATGAGTGTCTGGTACACAGTGAGCTATTAAGATTGGACAAATGGTTAAAATATTGTACATATGTCTTTAATTTGCATTTGATTTGACAGAAATCATGCAGATGCATATGGAAGATACACAGCCTGGTTGTATTCCACAGAAAAAGCAGAAAACCAGTCGTAGCTCAACTTATTTTTCCTTCTTCTCCTGGGAGTCCAAGAATATTCATAAGTGGAGATGTGTAAACTGGAGGTAGGGTTGGAGAGTAGGGAGAAGGGATGGAAGCATGGGTGTGAGGTCTGGCTGAGATCTCCTCTCTACAACCTGATAGATGGGAGATACAGCCCATGCCCAGACCACAGCAAAATTTACATCTACATAAAACAAAGTCTTGAGATTCAAGGGAAATCTTGAAATGAAGAGTTTCCAAAAGTGCAAGGGTATCAGAGCAGGTATGCATTTGAGAAGACAGAACCCTACCAGAATGACAGTTCTTGTCAGAGAAACAGGGAAGACTCGCTCAATCTGAACCTCAGAAGTACAACACTGTAGGTCACAAGTGTGGGCAGGTCTCTGACAAAGAGAAAGGTGGAGACTGAAGTATCTAATGAGGAAACAGTGGAGTCTACATTTGCCTTCAAAAGGGGAGCAAAGCTCCCTAGCTCATCTCCCCTCATAAGGCAGAAGATTTGAAAAGGGACCTTAAAGTCTGGCCTCTTACAACCTCCTACCTTCGTAAACACACATGAATTTTTACCCCATCATGCCCAATTATCTTCAAGACCATATGACCTCAGGTTTATCTCTAGGCACATCAGCACAGTAGGAGTCTGAGCATACCCAGAAATCCAGAACATATGACCTCTGTTTTATTTCTGTAAACTCTCATCTCTTCATTCTCCTTTCCTTACTCCCATGTCTTTATACTCCCAGATACACTTGTATACTCATGTCCTCACACAGTAAGCCATCATGCCCTCATTTCTCAGCACATGTACTGGATTCCTCAAATTTGCTTTCTTGTAACCTCGTTTTTACAATATCACAATCTCTAACTCACACAAATAATTCACACTTGTAGAACTCTCGATTTCGCATTAACAAAGCATGAAGCTATCACAATCTTACACCCCTTCTCAAACTCCTCTCTCTTCCCAATTCCTTAGTCCCTTCACATAATCACACAATCTAGGAGTGGTAGCTCTGCCAGTTAAGAAGTAAGCACCAGAGAAAAGAGCTGTGACCAACGTTGGGTGATACATTCTGGAGCTGCCCCAGAGATCCCAAAGGAGTCTTCTATTCAAGCTCAGAAGTAATGAGTTATCACAAGGCCCAGGTCCTGCAGAGCTCTAGCAACAGAGGCCAAAATAGCAGATATCTGTGGAAGAGGATACTGCAGGCAAGAAATGAAAGCCAGTGGGGTTTTTTCCCCTGCAAATTCTATTTGAGAAAGCAGCAGGACTTTCATAAAATAATCTCAGGTGACAAA
>NW_007730313.1:131449-135947 GCF_000696425.1 Galeopterus variegatus | reverse complement strand
TTGGGAGATACATTCTGGAGCTGCCCCAGAGATCCCAAAGGAGTCTTCTATTCAAGCTCAGAAGTAATGAGTTATCACAAGGCCCAGGTCCTGCAGAGCTCTAGCAACAGAGGCCAAAATAGCAGATATCTGTGGAAGAGGATACTGCAGGCAAGAAATGAAAGCCAGTGGGGTTATTATCTCTGCAAATTCTATTTGAGAAAGCAGCAGGACTTTCATAAGATAATGTCGGGGGACAAACTGACGCATTTTACCTACAACGTACAACAAAATTATTCTTCGTGTAAACAGAAGTAGTAATAACATAATATGTGCACCTTCCCGTGTGCTGGACAAGACCGTGAGCCTCTGATTCACTGCACAGAACAAATGCACCCCTCATAGGTGATCCAGCCCACCCAGACACATCATTCCAACAAATATTTTTGTATACCTAGATTTTAGAACTTTGAACAGTAACTAGATTATAACCTTCATGAGGATAAGTACCATGTGTGTTATTGTACATGGTGCTTCTTGAATGTTTGTTGAATGCAAAAAAGTACCACATATCTGATTTTCCCTCTCTTTCCCGGGAATCATAGACTCAGATGAAAACAGTCCACAGCCTGGACCCTCTGGGTTGACCCAGGCCCACATCCAGACAGCAGAGGATTCAGACTCAAAATACTTATCCTCTGCCTCTTTTGAAGACAAGCTTGATCACAATGGTATGGGGGTAAAGAAGATGGGAAGCTAAGAAGGAATCATGTAGAAAGAGGACAGAATAATGACCTAGAATTGGAGCTAAGCTCCTTCCCTCAGCAACCCCTTCTCTCAAGGACTTCCCAGATCTCTGTTTCCAATCAATGGGCAGAAATGTACCATGTACTCTTTCTCTTTTGGAAAAGGCTCCTAAATGATATGGACAGGAAGATTAGAAACTCAAGTGAAATGAGAAGCATATTTCCAAAAGAGGAGTCTGGAGCAAGTCTGTGAAGTCTTCATTTGAACACCTCTAGTATCATGTCCATTTTCTAGGGAACCCTTAAAAAAATTTTATCTTTGCATTTATATATCTAACTATCTAGCTACCATCCAACTATATTTATATCTGCACCTCTCTATATATATACCTTTCTATCAGTGTAGATATCAGTATAAACAGATACACATACACAATTCTTCATAAATTTGCACTTCATATCCCTTATGTGCATCATTTCCAATGAAGAAAATTGAGCCAATAATATTAACAGCTAAACTTTAGTTACTGCATATTGTATTTTAGGCAAGGTTCATGGTTTCCAGTATTCTGTACACATCTCCAAAAATATCACGTACAAGATATCCAATCCCACTGACATCCACCACACACACATTTTTAATTACTGCTATTCACTTATATTTTGGAGTTTTGAATGGGAATTCTCCTAAATTTCTGTGAAAGCAAGTCCCATGGGCAGGAATGATGCCCTACACAATATATCCACTCAACATATCTTTTTATGAATGTACAAAGACCCCAGATTATCCATATCTCAATGTTGTTTTCTGCTTTTTAAACTTTATTCCCAGAATTCTGCAAGTCTCAAGAGAATGCTCCTGAGATAAGTGTGGTGGTCCCAGCCCAGGATCAGAAAGCAGGAGAAAATTCCTCTGCTTGTGAACATTTCTCCCATGTCTCCTTGGCAAGCAAGCTCGTTCTTGTTGATGAGGACGGTAAGGGAGATGCAAAGGTAGGATCTGGGCTTGGGCAGGAGATGCCCTGAGCTGCTCAGCCCACTCCTACTTCACTTTCCCCTTAAAAACGGGAAAGGGCTTTGGGGCAGAGGGACTAGGACTGAAGCCTCCGAGGAGGGACAAATACAGAGAGAATGTACCTTCAAGAATAAGACAAAGGTCCTCGGCACAAACTTCCCACATGTGAACACTGGGACAGCTGTGGGTGAGGCAGCAGGCAGGGCTGACAAGTGCATGGGAATTTGATCAGAACCTTCTGCCTCAGATTGGCACAGACTCAAGCTCACACACACTCACACACTCTTCTTCATACCAAGCATGCCCCCATTTCTCCTTCCCTTTTACTTATTCTGTCAAATACACATCCCTTCACTCTCGATCTTTCTCACTGTCTAGTAGAGTTACAGAGGTACACCCTCAGCTCCTCGTTCCTGCCCCCAATCACTCTCACACTCACCCCTCTACGCACTAATCCTATAAATACTCCACATGCCCGCACACAGACAACCTGTTTTAACTCCCCCATGCTAGACCAGGCTCTAGAAAACCCATATGCCCTGAAGAGAAAGCACTTTCATGTAGTGCTTCTCACCCATGTCACTCTGTCCACAGGCCCTCAGCACCTCACAGAGCAGCACGTGCTGACAGGAGCATGTGCCACTCCTGCACTCGTCCACATGTACTGTCACCAATAAATACACAGATTAGGGAAAAAACAACTGTTCAAACTACTCTGAATATACTCATAATTGGGAAGGTTCCAAGATAGGCTTTGAATGAAGTGAGTAGAGATTTTTTTAAAAAAACTTAGTCGGGGGCCCTGTGTGGGCAGAGAACACTAAGAAAGGTGACACCACTGGCCAAGACAAGTGGTAGCTGTGCCAGTTAAGAAGTAAGCACCTGAGAAAAGAGCTGTGACCAACGTTGGGAGATAGATTCTGGAGCTGCCCCAGAGATCCCAATGGAGTCTTCTGCTCAAGCTCAGAAGTAATGAGTTACCACAAGGCCCAGGTCCTGCAGAGCTCTAGCAACAGAGGCCAAAATAGCAGATATCTGGGAAAGAGGATACTGCAGGCAAGAAATGAAAGGCACCATCTCTGACATGTCTACGAAGGAACTCTTAACTGACAGTGAGTGCCCCGTGGACAGCAAAGCCCAAGAGGAAAGGGAGGAGGAGGCTGACAGCCCAGCAGAGCCTCCAGCTCCGGAGGAGAGTTCCAGGGCCAGGACACCAGAGATGCTGAACAGTGGCTTCAAATGCGTGGCCTGCTGCCGGGTCTACCCCAGTTTGGAGGTCCTGCAGATGCACGTGGAGCATGGGGTCCACGAGGGCTTTAGCTGCCGCACTTTCCATCTTGCCTTAGCCCGGCTAAAGAACAAAAGGAACGGGAAAAGGAAGAAGAATAAAATCAAGACGACAACATCTGTACGCAACAGGGAAGAACACTTTGATGAGGAAACATCCTCATCCACATCAACAGACTGATTTCAGCCCCTAAAAGAGAGGTGAAGCAGACCAGACCCTACTGAGGGAGCTTCATCTTCCGTAAGCAGCCATATTCCCCACTTTACTTCCACATACCTACCTCCCACCACACCGCCAATAAGATTAGAGACCCCCTTTTAATGATATCCACGCTCTCTTTCTGTTTCTGGATATGGAAGTAGAAAGAATCTTCTGTTCTCATCCTTTAGTTCAGAAAAGAAAAGAGTCATTTATAAAGTTATAGTGTGGGAGGTCTAGAAGAAAAGCAAAAAAAAAGAGAGAGAAAGAAAAGAAAAAAGCACCTTGTTGCTCCAGGAAGAGAAGCCAGTACTTACTTTTTTCTCCTTCATTGCTAATGATGGTGGCTCTTCCTGGAGCAGCTGAGCCAGTCTGTCTTTTGGATGAGTTCTAATGAGACCTTTATCTCTTTCATATATTTATCTGATATCTTTCACATATTCACTCTGTTTATCCACCTTTGCCTGGAGGTCAGAAGCTGCAGGAGAATCTAAAATTCAGGGAAGTAAATCAACAAGCAAACCTAAAAGAATAAACAACCAAATAAAACCTAAATGAATATATTTACTAAGGACTGATTTTCATAATACATTGACACCTCCTCTAAGACACCTATCAAGTAGCCAGTAACTAGTATGTCTAAGATGAGGAAATGACTTCGTAGAGAAATGAATATTTGTACATAATAGAATGTTTATCACCCTAAGAACTTAATCAAATAGGATTCTAGAGGAGTATTGCCATTTACATAATAGATTTTGTAAGGATAAAACTATGTACAAATCCAGTACATAGTACATATATGAAATGGTTACCAGCAGACCTATATTTAAATATGAGACATAGAAGCTTAAATGTGAGTAAACAGCATTTTAAAGAAGTCACTAATTCAAATGCCCTCATGACTTAGACAAGTAACGTGGGCCTGGTGGAGGGGCAGGGGTGATAAGGAGTTGGGGGCCTTTGGTGAACTGAGGAGAACTTGTTCCATTTAAAGGGAGATGGTACTCAGCTCCTGCTTCTTGGTGACGTGCAGAAATATGAGCCTTTATTGACATATGGCTTGATTTTTCTGAGAAGCCAGAAATCCTGATTTGTATGTTAAAAGTCCTGGTTTTTAAACCATGTGGGCCAGACAACATGTGTTTTAAGGGCAAGATTTGTCCTACCAGCCTCTAGTGTGCTACACCCGTTTTGAAAGTCCAAGTTATTTCTTACTGGCTTAATGCTGGCTAGAGAAAGGATATCTGAGACCTGGCAGACAATGCTGTG
>NW_007730313.1:116902-131122 GCF_000696425.1 Galeopterus variegatus | reverse complement strand
GATGGTACTCAGCTCCTGCTTCTTGGTGACGTGCAGAAATATGAGCCTTTATTGACATATGGCTTGATTTTTCTGAGAAGCCAGAAATCCTGATTTGTATGTTAAAAGTCCTGGTTTTTAAACCATGTGGGCCAGACAACATGTGTTTTAAGGGCAAGATTTGTCCTACCAGCCTCTAGTGTGCTACACCCGTTTTGAAAGTCCAAGTTATTTCTTACTGGCTTAATGCTGGCTAGAGAAAGGATATCTGAGACCTGGCAGACAATGCTGTGTGGTATGCACTATACTTCTCTTAGACATGTTTAAAAATCTTCCAGGAGTCCAGGCCATAGGCATGGCAGATGTCTGGAAGACAAACACCACTTCTAATCAAGGTAAGATCATGGATTTTCCCAGAGCAGCTGTGAACAAGACCCTCCTTTAGAAAAAATTCTTTAACGTGAATTCAAGTGTCCCTGTCATAACAGGAAAAGGTGAGCTGCTTGTGTCTGAACATTTTTCCCATCTTATGCTATGCATATTGGTAAAACTAAGAGAACGTGTTCTTAAGAATTAGAGGAGCAGTAGAGGAATGGATCAGATGACATCTCAATGACAGTGCTGATGGCAACAAAATTCACATAAAGATTTACATGTTCACTAGAGAATCATCATCCAGGGTATCACACACACACAAACACATGTAAACATATCAGAGATTCTGCTTTCGTATCAGATACATCAACAAGATTAAAATTCAGGTAAATAAGACATTTCAAGTGGGCAGTTTTCTTTTTTTAGGAAATCTTATTGTAAATATATTCTTTAGTAAAGAATTCTTTTAACATATGAAAGGGATATGTAAAGGGTCTTTATCAATTTCTATTTCTGTATAAAATAAATTTATTTCTATATAAAATAATACCCCAGTATCTGGAGATCAGTCTGATGGCTAAATCAAGCACACAGAAAAATTATAAACCCAAAATATTTTTTAAAAGGCAGCTTTGTCTGAGGCAGCACACACCTTAATGCAGAGAGGCAAAGTGGGCCAGGAACTGGTAGCACCATCTAAAACTTTGCCATTTTAGTGCCCAGAAGGAAGGGGTATTTGCAGTGCCTGGCAATGGATGTCAAAGGCAAGCTCTCAGGAGCAAGTGATTTTGTCCTACTGAGATAATCAGGCTTTACTGTATCACAAAGGACTCAGAGTACCCAGCTTCAATGTTAAACCAAAATGCTACTGGAAGGAGATAAGGAATAGATTTCTGCCTAGTTGAAGCTGGATTTTTCCTTTAGAACGAATCCAAAGAAACCTCTTAGCCTTGTCTATTTGTGCTGTTTATCAAAATCTGGGCTCCCCCAAGATATAAGCCAAGTGTGAGAGGCAAATTTCTGTGTAGTTTGGATCTGAAGTTTCCTACGTGCAAACACTTGTAGGAACTGCTTACTGGGAAGAGCACTGAGAAGGCCATGGGCACAGACTTTGTCCTTCATTCAGCCTTCAAATTGGTCATGCTTAGTTCATCAACAGTTTAACAAACTTCTTGAGCACCCACAACGTACCAGGACCAGAGATAAAAATATGAATAAATCATAGGAACCTACTGTTTGGGGATGCAGGTAGGGAGAGTTGAGGCAGAGAGAAATAGATACAAACAGATCATTTGATCATTTCAATACAGTGTGTTAATTATACGCATACATGTAGATACATATTCATGTGTGTTAACAATACAGATAAATATGTGTGTATGTATGTATGTATAAAATACCAGCTGCTCATTTTATGAAAAATACTGCATTAAGACTGTTGGGAAAAATAGAATAATTTAATCAGGCTCCCCTCGCCTCAGGGACTGTTGGGGTGGTTCAATAAACATTGTGTGTGTGTGTGGGGGGGTGTAGTTAGTGCACCTGTGCGGCACCACCACGTTGGCTGGCGTTTACTGCCTGGGGCAGCTGCAGTAAGCATGGCCATGCTTTTCCAAACCTACGGCTTCCAAGGACCTTTTGGCCAGTTACCTAGCTCATAGACCTGTGTGAAGGGGTCTGGTGACCCAGCCTGGCATGTGAAGGGTTTGTGACCCAGTCTGTGAATGGGCTTGAGGGGTCTGGGAGCTCCAGACCCAGCCCTAGCTTAACCATCGGCCCAGTCGGTGCAGGATTACCAGCAAGCAAAAGAGCCCGACAGCTAGCGTGGTTGCCTAGCTTTACAGTTGGCGTCATGAACAGGGAAAAGAGCTAGACAATTGGCACTCTGAGGATTCCAGGCCTTAGCCTAGCCAGACAAAGACCATTACAAACATTATCACACTTAATATGCATCCAGAAGAGTTGGTTTGAGAGTTGTCATTCCCAAATTACAGAGGAGGAATTGAGACTCAGAGGATATGTAACTTTCCTAGAGTCAAAAAGCTGTTAAGTGGAGGCTTGGGATCAACCCAGGCCTGCCTGATGCTGAGCTTTGCTCCTGGCCAACACATTGCACTTCCTCTCAGGGCAGGCAGAGCAGCAGAGGTGCTGCTTGAGAGTTTTGTTTTTTATTTTGTTTGTCAGTCTCTTGAGTAGGTATTACACTCGTGTGATTTGGAACTTAACAATGTAGAGTATACAGTGGCAAGTCTGGCTCCCATACTGTCTACTTAAACAGCCCTCTCCACTATCTCTGTCCAAAAGAAAAAACTTTTGTAGTTTATCATTCAAGAGTTTCTTTACACAAACATATTTATTCCTCCCCCTCCTTTTCACAAAAAGTGGCATATTATACACATTGTTCTACAATTTGCTTTTTAAATTTAACAATATGGCTTAAAAATATTTTCATGTCAGTATATACTGTAGAGGAGGAAAAATAATGTTCTCTCTACCCTCTATAGTTCTTAGTTGCGACAGGCCCTTTAATGAAAGACAGATTAATAAGAGAGAAAGGAATAGAAGTTTATTAACATACGTGCCTCCTGTATACATGGAGATAACCAGAGAAATGAGTAAATCTCTAGAATAGATCTTAAAAGAGTTGTTTTAGACATCTGGTGTAAATACCATGGTTTGCTGAAACAAGGAAAGAAGGGGTGGGGAAAGGCCTGGTGTGGCAAGATGGCCAGGAGAGCACAGAAAGACAAGGGTGAGGTCTCTGTGCTTTTTCCACTGACTGCGAGGCTCTAGTGATTTAGTTGTCCTTCTCTTCCTGGTGCAGAGAAGGAGACACTCTTACAAATGGAGATTTCCTCTATAACTGTAAATTTCTCTTACAAAAGGGTAACTTTTCAGAGCTTCTCCTGTGTCTACAGTTTCTCAAAATAACAGGCCCAAATTCTTATGCCAATGAGGCATATTTTGGGGTGACATATCCTTGTCTCTACAGTCACATATGGGAGTGGTATGTCCTGTATGCCATCAATAGAGCATGTCCTCCTTTTGTTTTTTACAGAAGCATGGTATTGAAACAGAGTAAGGCTGGGCCTGTGAACCAAACTGACTCCATTTTCCCTGCAGAGGACACTTTGTTACTTTTCCACTCCTCAGTCATGAGACCCCTCAGGGCAAATGATTACCCCATGGGCTGCCCTGACAAAACAGACTGAGATAAGAGAGGAAACAGATATTTACTGAGTTGCAAAACCCCTTCCCAAGGCTTGCTTACCGTAACTGTAAAAGTTACAGATTGACCCTGAGACCCCTTTAGGAATTCCCAACTGTGCACAGAGTTTCAAGGTGACTGCTACAATGACACTCCTGGTGTGACAATGATGAACACCACTGCCTACTGAGCATGCACCCATGACGCAACCAGGAAGAACAGAATGGACCACCTCCAGTGACGCCGGCCTGCACCCCTTAACTCCTTTCCCTATAAAAGACCCTGAACAGCTCCCCTCGGGGGGCTAGGTACTGTCACTATCCCCCTTATGCATAAGTCTATCTCCTCTCTTAATAAAGCATTGCTTGCTTACTGCTGGGTACATTGTTCATTTCTATGAGTTTGGAGTCGAAGAGCCTAATTTAGTCACTAGAGAAAATTGGAAAGTTTTGGACACCAGAGAAGACTCTAGCTGCAAGAGGAAAGTGTCCATCGGGACTATTTTGCTCCCATGTCTCTGCTGTTGGTCAGTCTCTCCTGGAGTTCCCGGCCTAAATTCTGACAAGGCAATGCTTTAATTCTCTTTTACTCTCCTTTTATCCCATTTTCTTTCTCTTTGAAGAGACTGCCAGACAACTACAGCTTAAACTCCTCTCACCCTGTGAGAAGCATGCTCTTTCTGGCTGGCAGCGGCTTGCCCTGGTAGTGACTAGCAGAGGTGGGAAGGCCAGTCCTACACAGTGAAGACCTTGCTTGAGCAGGTTGCCCCTGACAGGGGACTCATGAGAGTGGTAAGATTCATTGCCACACTGCACAGTGACTGGAAGTCCAGAGGCTGCTAAAATTCTCTCTACCTTTCTCTGATTTTCTGAGCCCTCTTCTGCTATTTTGGTTGGATTGTATCTGCTACTATGTATGTGCACCCTGGAGGGCTCCTGGCTATGCTTTGTTTCTCTGACTTTTTAAAAAAATTTTATTGAATCAAAATTGATTATACATATTTTGGGGGTTCAACATTGAGATATGTTGATCAAATCAATATTACTAGCAAATATATTGTTACAAATCATAATTATTCTTTATGCCCCTTGTCTAATCTCTCCCCATCCGCCTTCGCCCCCACCCCAATTACCCTAGATTTCTTCTCTCCTTCTGAAAGAGTAATGGTTACTCTGTTGATTTGTTGCCTAGATGATCTGTCCAATGCTGAGAGGTGTGATCAGGTCCCCCAATATTATCATAGAACAGATGCTTCTTCTGTCACTCTGAAATGGGCTTTGTGGAGGGAGACATCCTCTTTTTTTCTTTATCTCTACTGATGACTGCCCTTGTGTCAATGCACTCCAGTGACTGGCAGACCATCTCCGTGGAGGTTGTGGCATCTAGCCGCTTTCACGGCAGCTGTGGTTACCATGGTGGCTGTGGTGGCCCACCCACATGGAGGTGATGTTTTTGGCATGCTCCTTGGTGCTGGTGGTGTGCCTGGTTGTGGGAGGGGGATCTGGTGGGCCCTGAGGCACTGACGTGGTGTGCCTTGTCTCTCTGATTTAAATATACTTGGCACTTTCCTTCTTTGTGCCAGCAAAAGTGGGGACAACTGCTTTTATCAATTACTGTGTCAGTGGGATAGGTTGGCCCTGCCAGTTGGGACTAGGAGAAACTAGACCCCCTTGCTCCTCTCTTCTCTTTGTTTGCTTGGTTAGACATTTAGTTGAATACTGGTAATCTGAATAAACCTTCCAATCCTTGCACCAACTTTTGGACTTTCGAGTCATTTGCTTAGTGTGAGAGGACAAGCCAAGCCTGGTCGGACGGTAACAGTATCACATTATCTGGATGTAGCATAATTTAAGTATTTTGTTCCTATTAAATGGACATTTCTAGGTACAATTTTGCCCCTTCTAGCTTACTGAATTCTTATTGCTTTTAATTTTTTTTCTGTTGATTCTTTTGGGTTTTCCTGGATTACAATATCATTTCTAATTTTATACTTCTTATTTCCTTTTCTTGTATCACTTTATTGGCCATTCCCTGATCTGAGTTTTTAAAGGAGTAGGACTTAGTCAAACAGAGGATTGGTATTCCAGGTAGGAGAAACATCAAAGACACAGAGATGTAAAACCCCATGGCGGATGATGGCAAATACAAGAAATAAGTAATATTACAATGTAGATGACACAAGGTGAGACGTAGATGGCATCGAGGGAAAAACATGTGTAAGGAACTGTATAAGGGTGAGGGGTGTTTGAAATGAGGGAAGGAAAGCTCAGGCAGTAGTAAGATAGATCCGTAGAATGGTGGGACTGAGGCTAGCAGCTCCTTTAGGGAACTACAGAATGATTCCAGGTGAAACATGATAACTGATGTCAGCAGGGATGACAAGCAAAGGAAGGTAGGACTGGCAAGGCTTGATGATGCAAAGGTGTAAGGAGGAGGAGGAGGATGGGGTCCCTCAGGGAGGTAGAGAATGCAGGTGGAGAAACAGGCTTGGGGGGAAGGAAGAGGAATTTGACTTTCAACAACATAATCTTGAGGAACGTACCTTTACTACCACACCTACGTGAGGGGGAAATAGGAAAGGTACTGATGATAGAAAATGGCATCGGTTCGGTCAAGGCTTTCAAAATGTAGCTGAGAAGCCATCTTTCAGACTGACAACATCTGACCAAAGCAGGCAAGAATGTAAACTGACATATTTGCCTTCGGATCCTGGGCTTGTGACTTGGTTGAGACATCCTGTCCTAGAATAAAGATATGTTGCAAATATTTACTGTAAGTTTGCTTTTTTGTTAGTTAATATTTGCTATTTGTGGTGCCAGATAAAAGCTGCCTACTGAGATAACATCAAACCTTTGCTTTATTTCACTGCTTTGTAACCATTGATTGCTGAGATTTTCCAAGAAGGGGGACAGCCCCCACTCTCTCCTTTCCCTCCTCCTGCTTCACCACATTAAGCTCATGATTCTAACAGATCTTTAGAACAAATCCAACTCTGGTTGTGCTTCCTGGGTCAATCCTCAAACTTGGCTCTTAATTAACTGATTTATCCTTAAAAGTTTTCCTATCCAGCCTTTGATTTTGGTCAACAGTACTTTGTTATCCTAACTTGACTACCTGAGTTGCCTGATGGGAGTATCAGTCTCTTATCTGGCAAACGGTAGAGCTTGCACGTGCACCCAGCTTTTTTTAATGCCAAAATTAGCCATCATTCCACTGTGCATGCTGCTTTTAAGATAAGCAGTGCTTGTAAAAAAAACATAAGTGAAAACAAGCACAGCTGGTTAAAAGAAGGCAGCAAACATCTGGAGGGGATACTGGAGAAAGCATGCTAGAGACAGACAAACCAAGGTCACATAAGTAGTAGAATCCTGACAACTGAGCTTTGACCCAGCTAACCCAGATTTAGAGAATATGAATGGAAAAATATAATTTTTAAGATTGTGCACATTTTAAGTCATCTCCCTGTTCTCTCTCTGTTGGGAAAATTAACCTCCTGTGAGCCCTGAACATCCGCACACATTCTTGCTGGGTATGCCAATGTAGGGGAGAAAACACCCCTACAACAAAAGACAGATTAACAAGAGAGAAGCATAACAAATTTATTTGACAAAGTTCTATGTGGCACGAGAGCCTTCCAAGAGGAAGACCCAAAGACTCAGGGAAAACTGTCTATTTTTAAGCTTAGGTTCAATGAATAATGGACAGTTGTGTAAAAATATGATTGGACAAAAAGGGGAATGACCTAATGGTAATAAACTGGGGGGAACTCAGCCAGGCCTGTTTGTTCAGATTCTTCTCGGTCTGTCCGTGTAGCACTCCTTTCCTCTGGGCAAAGGGCAGGACCTCTCCGGAATGAGAATCTTATGACCTACTTTCAGGAAAGGTAGATCAGAGAATTTCTTTATGGCCAGCTCTCACACATAGAGAGGTGGAGGAAGGTCAGAGTGACCTTCTTGCTTCTGTGGTTTTCTCAGTTGGCAAGGTACCACATTTTGGGGTATTGCGTTCTGAGACCCAACTGAGAAAGCAAAGCCCTGGCCACTCTTTCTAGACTATTTCTCAGGGTTGTGTTTTCAAAGAACAACCTCTGATTCACCCTTTCTCCTGTGGTTGTGAGAGGTTTCTTATGCAGATTGAGGCCTCTCACAACTTCAGAAGAAAAGGTGAATCAGAAATAAAACAGCTCATAGAAGGCTTGGTTTACCGTCATCTGGTGGTTCTGAAAACCTCAAGCTTTGAACTTCAATTAAGCTGATTCCAGATTGCTAGCACCTCCCCAGAAGCAAACAGTTTCCTTTTAGAGGATGATTACATAATCCTAAGCTTCAATTTTATTTTATTTTTTTTGGCTCCTAACTGGTACAGGGATATGAACCCTTGACCTTGGTGTACGATGCTCTAACCAACTGAGCTAACCAGCCAGCCCTTCACAATATTTCCATGATTACTTCTCAAATACAACACCAGCACTCAATGATAGCCTGAAATATGAGGACATAAGACCGTGAATAAGAACCAACAGAAACAACAGACAACAGAAACAGATCCCCAAGGAATCTAGATGCTGGAATTGTTCAATGCAGACTGCGAAATAATGTTCTCCATTCCCCTGCAGAAATGTTTAAGCTTAGCTGATGTAATCTTGTATATGGCACAAACTCTCACATAACCAGCTACTTATCCTCTCCTGTTTAGGTCTGCCCACCTTCTTCTGAGATCTCTCTCCCTCATTTTATCTTTTCAAGAAGGTTTTATCTTTTTCCACAGACCTCTTCTGATTTCTAGATTTTCCTATAATGGTTAAACATGTAAACTCTGGAGACAGCCTGCCTGGATTTGAATCCTGGATCCACAATTTGCACAAAGGAAAGTTACTTAAGTAACTTGCAAGTTAAGGGAAAGTTACTTAACTTTTAAGGCTCAATTTCTACATCTATATTGTGTAACTACCTCATAGAATTGCTATTAGGGTTAAGTTAAGTAAAACAGGCAAAGTGCTTATAACAGTGGATGGCATGACAGTGCTCCATAACTATCAACTATTAAAACTCCTAGAACTAAGCTTTAGTGTTAGGGTTATATAGTCAAGACCCAAAACCAACCACTTCACTCTATCTGGAACTACCATTCTGGGTTTCGTTTTCCTCTTGGGCTTCTCTCATGTCAATTACTCCCACCACCACTGGTCCAGGCATCCACTGCTCATCTAAGCTATGTCACGAGCTTGGACAAAAATCCACCCACCCCACCAAACTCCTTAACACCAGGGTGACATGTGTGGGTTTTCAAGTCTTTTAAAATTTACCAAAGTACTGAGATCAAACAAAAGAGAAAGCATATGAAACATATAAACCTTCTGGCTCACAAGGTACTGGTCTCCATTCTCACCACAACTCCTTAACCACCCACTCTCACAGCCTGTGTCCCACTCTGCTCCCCATCTCAGGACAGAGAACCTCTCTCACAGCTTCAAAAGGCTGGGGCTGGGCCTCATGGGCTCTTTCACTGTCTAGCTCTCAGTCAGCTCTGAGTCATGGCTCACTGCACGAGAGCCACCACTGGACACCTTGATTCTTTAGGAATAATTACAACTAATCTAATTGGAGTCTGGTAAGAGGAATCAAGTGACGGGACTGTGGTGACTGTCCGGAGGAATCATCTCAGCCTTCAGGTGGGCCTTTGCCCTCTGTACTGGGAAGAGGTCATCCCCACAGCAGGCCAGATATTGTTACAGCCCTGTGCAGCTCCAGGACATGTTTGCCCCCAGGTGCCCTGGCCAATCCCCTGCTCTGCTCTGTACCATGGGGCCTGTACAGTTTTGCTTGGGCTGCCATGACAAAATACCACAGACTGGGTGGCTTAACAGACATTTATCTTCTCACTATTCTGGGGTCTAAAGTTCAAGATCAAGGGGTTGGCAGGGTTGGTTTCTTCTGAGGCCTTTCTCCTTGGCATATAGATGGCCAACCTCTTGCTATGTCCTAACATAGTCTTTCTGCTGTGCAGGTGCGTCCCTGTTGTCTCCATGTGTCCAAATTTCCTCTTCTGTAGGACACCAGTCAGACTGGATTAGGGGCCACCCTAGCCTCATTTTTAACTTAATCACCCACTTAAAGGCCTTAAGTCTTAGTCTGTTCAGGCTGATATATATATACAGACACACACATATATATGTATGTATGTATATAAATACCATAAACTGAGTGGCTTATAAACAACAGAAATTTATTTCTCACACTTCTGGCAGCTGGGAGGTCCAAGATCAAGGCACCAGCAGATTCAGTGTCTGGGGAGGGCCTGCTTCCTGCTTCATAGATGGTGCCCTCTCCCATGTCCTCACATGGTGGAAAGGGCAAGGCAGCTCTCTGGGGTGTCTTTTACAAAGGCACTAATCCCATTAAAAAGGATGCCAGCCTTGTGACCTAATAACTTCCCAAAAGTTCTACCTCTTCACACCATCACTTAGGAGCTTGGGTTGCAACAATGAAAGTGGGGGGACATAAACCTTGATACCATGGCACCTTATCTCCAAATACAGTCACATTCTGAGCAACTGGAGGTCAAGGCTTCAACATGTGAATTTGGGGGACACAACTGAGCCCATAACAGGGCCTCACCCTTCTTGGCTACATTTCCCCATCTCCCCTGTCAGCTAATGTCCAGCTGGGCTTGGCCAATGGTAGGTTCTGGAGGGAGACTACAAAGGGAGGAAGGAAAAAGCCAGAACATCACCCCACCCGTTCAGTGAGTGTTCAGCAGCGGCTGTACCTCTTCATTGTCCAGCTTCCAACAGGCCCACCACTACCAGCTGCTTCTGGGTGAAACTGGCCTCCACTCCCCTTTGACCTTCTGGACTTGGAGCACAAGTGGTTTCCTGCTGCTGCCCATCTCTGGGTTGCTGCACTGCCCTCTGTTTCCATAACCTATATAACAAATTATCTGCATTACATCACCCTATTTCAAGTAGTCATGTGGTTTCTGTTTCCTGGTGTGAACCTGACTGATACAAGTATCTTCCCCAAAACGTAATCATGGTATTTATATAGGAAGGATTCTGCACATATGGTAACACTGGCGGGGGCATTCTGTTAAGCTCTCCCATCTTAAAAGATCTTTGAGAAATCTGCTACCATTTCCCAATTTCTTTTTATTGCCAAGCCTCTCAAAAGTTCATCTATTCTGCCTGTGTATATTAGTTACCTATTGCTGTGCCACATTTTATTTCAGACTCAGCAGCTTAAAAACATACACACATTTATTATCTCACAGTTCCTCACAGTCCAGGCACAGCTTAGCTGCACCCTGTGCTCAGGATCTCACATGGCTGCAGTCACAGTGTTGACTGGGCTTTGATCTTATCTAGAGGCTTGACTGGGGAAAAATCCACTCCCAAGCTCTTTTACAATGTTGGCAGAATTCATTTCTTTGAGGCTATAGGACCTAGGTCCATGTTTTCTTGCTGGCTATTGGTTGGGGCTGCTGTCAGTTCCTAGAAGCCACCCACAGTTTCTTGCCACCTGGCCCCCTCACAACATGGCAGCTTACATCTTCAAAGCCAGTAAGGAGGTCTCTCTCTCCAGTTAGCTACGGTGGAATCTTATATAACAAAACGTGATCAAGGACATGACATCCAATTACCATTACCATATTCATTTGTTTAGAAGCAAGGCAGGTTCTATCAGCACTCGGGGGGCGGGGGTTATACAAGGGCATGACTCACTAGGGGTCACCCTATGTGTATCCACCACACTGCCTGGACAGTGGATGCCCAAAGTGGATGCCCAAAGTGACAACTCTCCAAGCCCAGCTGATTTTTTTCAAGGTAATATGGGGGTTGCAGAGAGTAGTTCTAGGGAGCCAGAAGGGGCAAGGAGGTTGGGCTCGCTAATCTTTGCTGGTAGCAGTTGAAAGTCCATTCCAGAGATGCAGGCTGGGGTAGGGCAGGGGCTGCGAGAGTTATGGTGCAGGGCCTCGGTTGAAGGTGGCAGCCAGATAGAAGTAACAGCCACGAAGTGAACTGCCTATAACACGGGCAAGTCTCATTGACAGCAGAGGGAATGTTAAAGGATCAGGAGAGTAGCAGGAGTGGGAAAAGCCCATCAGAGACAGCTAAGGTGTGTGCCGAGGAGGCAAGCTGAATGTATAGAAACGAATTCCAGTTTTGTAACCTGAAGACTGTTTCTTATCCCTTCTCTGCTCCCCTCCCCCAGCCTGGCCAACTTAAAAGAGGCCCTGTGCCCTGGGAGGGTAGAGAACAGCGGGAAGCAAGACGTTAACCACAGGTTCCTTTCTTTATCCTATGCAGTAGTGTCATAAGGGCAGGAGCCAAGTTTCATCTCCTCCCTTCAGTGTTCTCAAACTCATTGTTAAACTTCCTGGCTTCGTCCCAGATCTCATCTTCTATCACGTCTTTGAAGTAGCTCACTGGGAACTTCTTAAAATGTGCAGATCAGTTAACTTCCACAGCACTGGGCTGTCCACATTCCCTCCACTGTCGGTGTTTCTGTTCTGCTCCTTCAGCATTTTTTTTTCAGGGAGTTTACATTTCATAGTTTCAGCTCTCAAATATAGATGAAATCTCAAATTTATATCTCCAGTCTAGCCTGTTTTCTAGGTGAGTGCTTGGAAAAAAGCAGGAGAGAACACGTTTCCACTTTCAGCCATGCCCCTTCCCATCAGTGGCCCAGCCACTGCTGAGAGGTTCAAGGTCTGTTTTTGTTCTACCATCTCCTCATGTGTAAATAGAATCCAGTCTACCAAACTGAAACCCTTGAAATCTTCTTTGGAATTAATACAATGAGCAATATAGAATTGTTCTTGAGCAGGAGCATAATAGGATGAATCTTCATTTTCTTTATGCCTTCACACCAGACTCCCGTGCCCAGCTTTGCAAACCTTCCATCAATCGGCCCTCCCTAACTCCCAGCCTCATGTGGCAGCCTCCAAAGTGCAAGCCTTCACTCTGCTCACACTTGGTCTCGTCACTGACCCCCTTCACAAGGGAGGACCACCCAACTCGTTCCCTTGGACTGAGAAATCACAAAGCAGAATGATGCGAGAGAGTGGGCTCTGGAGTCAGACTGCCTGGGTTCAAACCCCAGTTCTCTCTCTCACTGGCTGTGTGACAATGGGCAAATGACCACTCTCTAGGCTTCAGTACCCTCGGCTATAAAATAGGGGAAATCGTATCTATATGATGCGAGAGAGTGGGCTCTGGAGTCAGACTGCCTGGGTTCAAACCCCAGTTCTCTCTCTCACTGGCTGTGTGACAATGAGCAAATGACCACTCTCTAGGCTTCAGTACCCTCGGCTATAAAATAGGGGAAATCGTATCTATATCATAGGGTTGTTGTAAGGAGTGAGTGACTTAATATGTGCAAAGTACTTAGAACATTCCTGGCAATTAGGTCACAAGGGATTAGAAAACCAAGCAGCGAGGAACTACATCACCTGTTCCTCTCCCATAGCTTGGCTATGTCACCATGCAGCATCAAACTGGAATATGACTTACCAATTTTAACCAATATTTTATAACTTATTGCAATTGTATAGAAATACAAACTGCTATGAGTCTTAGAAAAAAAATCACTCTTCATGCAGATGACTCTTTTTCCCTCTGTCTCCTAATGCAAATTCCATCCCATTCTTCAAGAGCAAGATTAAGTCCCACTTCCATGAAACTCTTTCCTGTTGCTTCAGCCTATGCCAAATTCTCATTTCTGGAAATGCCTATATGGCAGGTCCACACCATAGAAGTGAGCACTGAATTGCTTTTGTAGGTCACTATGTTCTGTTGGGTTCTCCAAGGGTCTCCTTGATAAATAGCTTTTCATGTCTCAGACTGAGTTCTGAACAAATGGAGATCTATAACAACAGTTAGCAGGTGAAATCCAAGTTATCTCCTTTATTATTGATGGAGCTAAATTGTAGGATGTACTGCTTGACCACATTAGAATATACACTACCTTTTCCTTGTGGGATTGCACCCCAAATCACTTCACTCCAAGTAAGTTACCTACTCCTCCTGGGAGAACAAAAATAGGGACATGAGAAATCAGGGGTATGTTTAAGGAAAACTCCTCCTGCAAACCAATAAGTGGGATAAAGACCGACTCCTCTAGCAAGATCTTCCCATGTAAACTTATAAACCCTTTGCAGACAGGACCTAGATCTTAACCTTCTTAAACATTCTCTGTAATTCCTAGAATAGTCTAGGCACATAAAATCTTCTTGATAACAATTCCAGCTCTGTTCTTTCTTATCACTGTTCCTATAGTAGTTTAATCCATCCTTATCCTATGAAGTAGCTCGTATTAACACTGATGTTCTATAGATGAGGAAACTGAGGCACAGAGCTCACATAGTCAACAAATGGTAAAGCTGAGATTTAAATCCAGTCTGGCTTCAGAGTTCATGCTTTTAACCATCTTATACTGCTTGATTAAATTTCAAGAGCAGTAGTGTCAGTAGGAATGGGGATTGAGAGAATTCAGAAGTTGGCTGGGAACCAGCCCTCTTACTGTCTGGTAAGGGGAAGGTTAAGGGAAGTTCTAAAAGTAACAACTAGTAAATGCTGGCGAGGTTGCAGAGAAAAAGGAACTTTCATACATTGTTGGTGGGACTGCAAAATGGTGCAGCCTCTATGGAAAATGGTGTGG
>NW_007730313.1:114391-115195 GCF_000696425.1 Galeopterus variegatus | reverse complement strand
AAAAAAAAAAAAATCAGTGGCCTTTAGGCGTTTTGTCTGTTTATCACTAGAGGACACTGTCTGTCTTTTATCTGTGAAAACCATGTCCTATGTGTGTATCAGGAAGAGAGGAGGCACGGAAGGCTATGATATTCTGTTTCAGGCTTATTATCGTGAAATCACCTAAAGCAGAAATAACTTTCTAATCAAGCCTGCTGATCTGCCTTATTTGAGGGTGACTACTATTCATTCAGGGTCTACTACGGGCCAGATTCTGTACTAGGTTTGTTATATACTTTACCTGTGAATCCCACAACTTTACCCTCATTCTACAGATGAGGAAATTGAAGCTCAGGAAAGTCATACAACTTCCTCAACACCACCTAAGTGTACAACAAGGACTTAATTCGGGCTTTGAACATAAATCAGGATTGGTGAACAAGAAAGATTTCCAGTGATGCCATGAGCTGATTTATTGTGACCACAGAAGGGACCCAGGGGAGTTTATTCCACTTCTTAGAACACTTGGCAGTTCACCTTGATGATGGGAGGTTAAAAGGAATTAAAAATAAATTACAGTAATAACTCTAAGTGGAATTTATGGCTAAACAGATGCTAGCAAAACAACTATCTAGATGTATTAGAAACTTTGTTTTAAATTCCACTAAATCTAATTTGTCCCCATCCATTTTACTTGAACATAATTAGTTGGAACATTTAAGGGGCGAGATATAATGAGACAGTTTATTTATTTAATAAAGGAGCTGTGATTCTGTCTTAGACCTTCATCAAATCACCCTTTCTTGGGTGATCAAATTATAAGTG
>NW_007730313.1:107388-113501 GCF_000696425.1 Galeopterus variegatus | reverse complement strand
TCATCAATGTTGATAAATATCAGCTCTAGTACTGTTGCTCTGAATTTGAACCTGTTCACTAGGATCATAATGAGCTTAGAATTATTCACTATAATGCCCTTGTATGTCCTGGTTAGTGCTGTTTAATAATCTGCTGATATTATTTTCATATAAGGAGGTGGAGAATAAAATTTCAGTCCAGACTGTACCAACTACATGTAAAAAAGGTCATACAGATTCATCCTGTATGAAACACATCCACCCCAAATAAAGCTCCTTAAACCTCAGTCTTCAAGGATATGAACAAAGAGCACATTACCTATTCGTGAGGGTTGTTTGGTGTACAGGACCAAGAATTATATTTGTTTTGTAATCTTAGCCTACCAAGCCATTTCTTTGTTAAGTCTCAAATGTGAAGGCATAGTGCTAAAAGAAAATTCTGGAGGATAAAAGTACATGGAAATTTTATATTTCACACATTTTTCATACACTCATTTTAACTGAATTAGACATCAGGCACTTCCAGTCTAGAAATGTCTTAGGGATTAGGTATTTTCATTTTCCTCTTCCCCTCTGGGATTTTGGAGCAGCTATTGCTCCCCAAAAGAGCCTGTTAATGGGGTTTATTTTTTTAAATTACTACTTTATTCTAATGATAAATAAGCTACTTAATTCCATTAATGAGACGCCTGTAAGAAAGCAATATCACATAAGGATTTTAAGATCCGTCTGTAAGAGAATAGCTTGTCATGCAGAGTTCTATCACAATACCAATGCAAGTGGTAAACTGCTGCGTGCACAAGAGGCAGATCCAATGATGGTTTATTTTGCTTTCTGGCTTTCCAAGGACTCAGGCCTCTCTCCTCAGCCTTAGATTTACGTTTCCTTATTCAAGGCAACAGCACTCCCATTTGACAGAAGATCCAAGTCATAGCAGATCAGGTGACTCAAAGTTTTCATTCTGATAAGATTAGAATACGAACCAGCTCAATTATTCCTGGGGAACCCAACATCAGTGTTTAAAGCCTCAGCTTTAATTATTGAAAGTGTGTAGAGGAGGCAAATTTTCACCTCTACCCTCAGAATTTGTTCAGCTGGGCCTGAGAATTAAAGTGACATAAGACAGATGAATATGAGAAAGGCATACAAATTTTAGTACATGTTTTACATAACACAGGAGCCTTCATAAGGAAATGACAACCCAAAGATGCACTAGAGTTGAACACATATACTGAGTTGGACAAAGAGTAATAAATTATGAAAGTGCGACAAGGCAAAGGGGCTTGGGCTAGGGTAAAGTAGGTGACGGGGAAGATAGGGTTAATTTAACAAGGTTGGTTTGTACAGATCTCCATCTGCCTCAACTTTCCATCCTTGATGACAAGAATGATACTTTCCTTCCAGCATGGAGAGGGCATCATTCACATGAGAATTTCATCTTCTGCTTTTAAGAAATAAATGGAAAGTCAGAGTAATCTTGTGCCTGCTGTTTTTCAAGTGCCTTTACCCCAAATAGTCAATATGCCAGAGTAGCATATTTTGGGTTGGCATGTTTTTAAATCCTTGAAGAGGAATAAGTAAAACATGTATAAGTGACTGTCATTTTAATTACTTTATCTTGAATAATTGTACATTCATATGCAGCTGCAAGAAATAATACAGAAAGATCTCCTGTATCTTTTACCCAGTAACCCCCAACAGTGACATCTTGCAAAACTACATAGTACAATATCACAACTGGGAAACTGACATTAATACAGTCAATGGATAGAATTTATGTGGAAAATACTACTCCACTGAATCAGACCAGTGGTCTCCTTAGCTAGGATCCGTCAGTGGCACCAGGAACACTTCTGGGAAGAGAGTAATAGTTTCTCTGATATCGTCTTTAAAGTTCAGTAGTGTACCCAAACATTTACAATTTATTTTAAATTGCTACTAAGAGGAAGATCAGTCATGAACATACCTAATGCTTGTCTGCTGAACACCGTTCATTTCTGCCTTGCAGACCCACTTTCTGCCCTGTTCCACTCTGCCCTGTGCCCCGGGAGGCTGACTTGTATGGGCTGCTCCAGCCTTGGGTTGGCTGTGTCCCTCTCTGAAGGCCATGGCTCCTGACGGCCAGCTTTTTCTATGAATATCGCTCTCTCTGACTGCTGGCACACACTTCCTGTCCTCACCCCTTCAGGATGAGGGGCGGGAGGTGCCGTGTGGTCCCTCTCAGTGCCCCTCACCCCTGACCACAATCCTGTAAAGAGTCCCTTAGTTAAGCTGTTTTCTGTCACTCTCAGGTGTGTCATCTGTTTTCTCCCAGGGCCCCTGAGCCAACTTTCAGTGAACACTAACAGACCACTACCTTCCTCCCGATTTTGTGGGCACGGCTCTCCCCAGTTTTTCTTCTCACAGATAAAGGAGGAAGCCGAGGATGAAACCGTGGCAAACACCAAATTTGAAAGTAGAGCAACGGTAAAGACAAGAGAACAGAAGCCCTGGCCTCTCAAACTCTGATTCCTACCTTGTCAGCACCTAGAAGCTTCTTTCTGGAGGCCCCAGGGGGAGCCTCAAACTAACCACTTTATGGTGAATGCTGTGATGAGCTGCCCAGATCCCCCTTCAGGAATAAAGGACATAGTCACCCAGCTGCTGGGAATGTTGCCAGGAAACAGCCTTCAGCTGATTTTCTGCTTCAGGGGTTGCCTTGGCTGGAGAAAACTGCCTCATCCAAAGTCATGCTTCCTTCCCGGGCAGCCTGCATCCAGGGACTCATCAGTGAGCCAGACACAGAGGCTTGGCCCAGCTCAGGACAACTCTTATTTATCTATGGCTGCATCACAAATGACCTCAAAACTAGCAACTTAAAACAACAAACATTTGTGATCTCAGAGTGTCTGAGGGTTTCATA
Organism: Galeopterus variegatus; assembly: GCF_000696425.1. Lineage (NCBI taxonomy): Eukaryota > Metazoa > Chordata > Mammalia > Dermoptera > Cynocephalidae > Galeopterus > Galeopterus variegatus. The sequence continues at coordinate 110,620 of NW_007730313.1, read as the reverse complement.
GGACACTGCAGTCAAGCTATTGCATCTGAAGGGGCTGGGGGACGCCCAAAACTAGCAACTTAAAACAACAAACATTTGTGATCTCAGAGTGTCTGAGGGTCAGAAAGTTCTGTCTGAGGGTTTCATAGGACACTGCAGTCAAGCTATTGCATCTGAAGGGGCTGGGGGACGCACACTTCGCTTTGGGCAGAAGGCTTCAGTTTCTCACCACCTGACCACTCCGTAGGTTGCTCACAACACAGTGATAACTACTATGTCAAAATCCTGTTTTCCATGGAAAGCGGACTTCCTTAGTGAGTTCAACCCAAAGCTGAAAGTGACTCTTCAGTCACTTTCAGTTATTAGAATAGTTACTGTTAAAAAAAAAAAAAAAAAAAAAAAAAAAAAGAATAGTTACTGCTATCTGTTACAACAATGATTTTCTATCCTTAAGACTCAGTGATTTTATTTTAAAGCTTTAGTTTTATATCCAACTTATGGCTCTCTTCTCCCTCCCTCCTCATGCCTGCAGTGGCAGAGGGGCATGGTCTGGTTCACACACGCCTGTCTTTCCATCACATCCCCCGCTGGTGATGGCCAGGGAGGTGGGAGATGGAACGGAGAGGTGCCCTGTGAGACCCAGCTTATTGTCCTTGTGCTTAGTGTGGACAGATGAAGGCAGACATCATCTGACAAGGGATGTGCTCCTACTCAGCAACCCTAGGTGCTGAGGGCTCCTTCTAAGAGAGGTTCATTCTCAACTTTAAGCCCAGCTTCTGAGCTGGCAGCCATATGTCCAATTCCTCTTATGTGTGTCCCTCTTTGTCCAATGTTGTGGCACTCCCAGACAAGATCAGAGCTCCAAATACAATCTACTCACCACAACCAACACCTAGGTCTTCAGGCTTACATGGAATCCATCTTCCAAACCTCTTGCAAACCACAACTTTGAGCGGAGACAGCCTTGACCCCCTCTGCCTGACATTCTGCCACCATGCCATCTCTTCCCAATGGCTTTTTCCTCTACTCTGGTAGTGCAGGGGCTGGACAGTGAGCCTAGCACCCCACAACTGTCCAGACAGGGAATGGCACATCAGATACCAACAGACCTGTGAGTAAGTCTCTTGACAGCTCCCACCATTGGCTTTGAAGATGGAAGGCAACCCAGACCCACCCCTGCCCTCGTTCTGGGGAATAAATAGTCTCACACGAGTATTGTATTTCTGCAAAAGGTGACAGCTTTCTCCCTTTCAACCTCATTTCATATTAGGGTGTGAGGTGGTGTTGCTGGTTCTGCTTCCTGGTTTCTCGTAGCAAAATTTGTCAGGGAGTGGCTGGCTCCCGCAGCTGTTGTTCTAGGAATTTAGAATGTGGAGGATTTCACTCACTTGATCCTCAGCTGTTAGCTTCAGGATGGGGCTAGTCACCAATAGTGAGTAGCTGTTACGACGTTTAAAATTAATCACATTTTTCTCAACTGCTCTCTGATACTGTATTGCCTATATTGGTCCCTGTAAGGGTGACCAACTATTCTGGGATGAACAACCCTCAATACTAAAACCATGACAGTCCCTGGCAAACTGGAAAGGTTGATCACCCTACTTCCCAGTGTCAGTGACTCCAACCAGAAGCTGTAAGTAATTCAGTTCTTCCCCTTTCTTCAGCGCCCCTGCTCTGCTAGGTAGGCATGCTGTTCCTCCACCTCTACCAGCCCTTGCTGCTATGCCCTCTTTTGCATTCTGCAACTATCTGAACTTACGCTAGTGATTCTCAGCTTTGGTCTCTGTCTGTTTTGTGTTGCTATAACAGAATGCCTGATACATGGTAATTTTTAATACACAGAAATTTACTTGGCTCATGGTTCTGGAGGCTGAGAAGTTCAAGATTGAGAAGCCTGCATCTGGGGAGGGCCATTGTGCTGCATCACCCCATGGGGGAAGGTGGAAGGGCAAGAGAGTGCAAGAGAGGAATGAGCTCTCATGTCCTGCATGATCAGGCCCCTGACTCCCTCACCAGCCTCGTCTCCTAAACACTACACCTCACCCCCATCATACAGAAGAGTGATAACTAACTAAATCCACTCTTGTGATAAGTAACCCATTCCTGTGATAACTAATCCACTCCCACCCATTAATAACAGCATTAATCTTTTTAATTACCTCTTAAAGGTCCCACCTCTCAAGACCGTTGCACTGGGGATTAAGATTCCAACACATGAACTGGTGGATCACATTCAGACCATAGCAGNTATACTTCCCACCGCAGCTAGTTAGTTATCTTTCTGAAATGTAAAGCTGACCGTGTCAGCTGTTTAAAACTCTCCTATGGGTCCCCATTGTCTTCAGGATAAAGCCCAACCTCTTCAGCATGATACAGTGCTCAGGAGACAAGACTGCCAAGGGAGTCAGAGGCCTGATCATGCAGGACCTTGACCCTTGGGCTAAACTATTGCATTGTTTCACATCTACCATGCTCGATGGCAACACCAGATTTTGCTCATTTAAAAACTACTCACTGAGCACATACTATGTGTCAGGCAATAGGGATGCAATGATGAATAAAACAATCACAGTCATAGACCTTACCCCAGATCTAGTAGGCTAGATCACTAAAGGAACCACAGCCACCCACCCTGGCCCAGGTAGAATTGACCATGTTTTTCTTTGTACCTACATTATGATCTGAATATGATTATACAATAGCACCTGTAACCCTTATTACAGCTCTTTGTTTGTACGTATGTACTTTCCTAAAAACTAGTGCATAAGTGCCTTGAGATCAAGCATTACATTGTTTTCACCCTTTTATCAACACCAAGCAGAGTGCTCAGTACATAGTAATTACTCAATAAGCAGTTTGCCAAATAAAGGCAAAGAAGAGTGGCTTAGTCTGACTTTCCACATAACTACTGGAGGATCTTGAATTCTACTCTGTTTTTCTGCTAATAATCTCACAGTTCTATGCTTTCCACTAGAATGGATAAATTATAGAAGAATCTGTCATGTGTTCAGAGTGGTCTTAGCTAATTTGTCAATGGATCATTGCATGTTTCTGAAAGCAGGAGTCCTCTTTCACAGGGTAGTGAAGGGACAACTGATGCATACTTCCTATGGCTCCTAGAAACATACCTTGAGCTATCAGTCAACATCCTAGCAGAGATTAGTTATACTACAGTATCGCTTTTTACCAACGATATAGACATATTCAGAGAAAATCTGAAGATGAAAGAGGAATGGCCCTTTTAATAGTAGAA
>NW_007730313.1:104704-106266 GCF_000696425.1 Galeopterus variegatus | reverse complement strand
GAAAGGAGTGGTAGAGCTTGTATTTTTGGTCAAGGGTGATGGCTTTTGTCGAGCGCCTTACTTTTCTAATTAGCTCTGAGCCAAAAAGAAATTTGGGGCCCATCGGAGCCCCTGGTTGAACTCCCCATTCAGCTCACCAGTGGGAATTCCCCAATCCTGTAACCTAAAGTGGCACGATCACTCAGCTGTGACAATGCATCCCGGTGCAGGAAGCTCCATGTTGTTTCACCTATCTTGTCAGTTACTCTGGAGTAGACTAGTCATCAGTACAATGACTTCTACTCAACTCAAACTCAGTGCAAAAGGTATCCTATTTTCTCCTGGGATGGGGCATATAGTAGTTCAAGCTTCACACAAGCTCTATAGTCCAGGGCTCTAATGACCAACTCAGTCTCTCACACAGATCTTCAAAGTCTCTTTTACTGACTGTAAAGCTAGGGCTTACAGACCCCTCGAGTTTGTGGCACAAACTGGATTGTGGCACAATCCCTCCACACGCAGGTCCGTGAGCTAGGTAATAGAAAAAAAAAAAGGTCCTGGGAGCCTGGGCATAGAAAAACGAATGGGTTTTATTCAGATCTAGGAGCAACCATCCTAGTGCCTTCTCTGAGAGTTCTGAGAAGCACCGTGGATCAGAGCTGTTAGTCTTTTATACTTAAGTCCACAACCCTGGACACCTGGGTGCCCATACACAATGACATTAAGTAGTAACAAGGAACACCTGAGGATCTTTACAGCAGATGCTTGGCAAGATTCTGAACATCTGAGGGGCCCTGACCATTTCCTATTTTTTCCCAACACTGACATACTTGGTGTCTCTGGTTCTTCAAGTAATGGGAGTCTTACTAATAATTGGTTATCACCCCTATTTGTTTTATTTACATTTGCATTCTCCTCCAACAATGACTAGTTTAAAAGCAACAGTAACACAACAGGGTACTACTGATTTCAGTCACTCCTCTCCTCCACTTTAGTGTCTGTGTATTATTTCCCCAGGTTATGTGTTAAGTGGGGTGATTATCATCCTAATTGGCCCAGGAGTGAAGGGTTTTAAAATGGGGCTAATCAGGATGGTTGGGCACCCTACTCCAGGTGTCTGGACCCAGGCCAAGAAGTAATACAGGGACTAAAGACTCTCGATCAGAAAACTGGGAGGGAGTAAATGTAGACAGAAAATGACGGAAAGGAAAGGGGATGGTAAGCTCAAGGGAAAAATGAAGGCATTCGTGGGAGAAGAAAATACAGTAACAAAAACAGAACCCTGGGCAAATGAAACCTACCGGTATAGAGAACTAGTTAAAAATATCTGGGGACAATCCTCGAGAGAATAAAAATGTAAATAGGACAGGAACTATAGACATGCCATGTTGATGAGCCATGTGTAGGAACAGAATGAAGAAAGTCTGTTAAGTCATTCTTCTACTTGTGCTTCTTTCTTTTCTCTCAGAATATCCCTTCTGGAAGAAATAGCACATCTCTTCCCTGGTGTTATATATAAAATGTAGCATTGTACAACGTTTAGAGAAAAGGACAGGAATAAATCAGTTAAAAATAATTACTTG
>NW_007730313.1:97685-104470 GCF_000696425.1 Galeopterus variegatus | reverse complement strand
GGGATGGTAAGCTCAAGGGAAAAATGAAGGCATTCGTGGGAGAAGAAAATACAGTAACAAAGACAGAACCCTGGGCAAATGAAACCTACCAGTATAGAGAACTAGCTAAAAATATCTGGGGACAATCCTCGAGAGAATAAAAATGTAAATAGGACAGGAACTATAGACATGCCATGTTGATGAGCCATGTGTAGGAACAGAATGAAGAAAGTCTGTTAAGTCATTCTTCTACTTGTGGTTCTTTCTTTTCTCTCAGAATATCCCTTCTGGAAGAAATAGCACATCTCTTCCCTGGTGTTATATATAAAACGTAGCATTGTACAACGTTTAGAGAAAAGGACAGGAATAAATCAGTTAAAAATAATTACTTGTACAAAAGTAGTTTTCCCTTATTTCTCAAAGACAGTGATGTCATCTGCTGGAAAATTAGCACGTCAGCCTACATTTATTCTAGCTCCTTGGGATATCTGTAATTTTGTTAAGCCCAATAGTTAACAAACATCAGTGAAGTATGTAAATGATTTATAGAGTTCCATTTGAAATTTTGTGCATTAATTGTCCTATTTCCAGTGTTTTGTTTCCTCGCTTGCCTTTCTACATGCCATTAAGGAGGAATACAATTTGATCTTCTTTGTCCTGTGAAAGACTACCTGAGTGACTTTCAGTTAGTATAGCAGTAGGGTAAGTAGACAACCATGGAAGAAAACATGAAAAGAAAAATCAAAATAGAACCACTTCATTGATGGGAAGAAGGTGGATCCCTCTGCAAAAGGAACGTGGGGCCTTAGGACAGTAGCGAGAGGACCAAACACAGGCATATACAGTGTGCAGCACCCTTGGCCAGGCTGGGCACTGGGAGAGTGGACACGTCCTTCCTTAAAAATTCATGGAGATCAGGCAGGGAAGAGCCACCATAGAACGGACCAGCTGGTTCTTGGGGTGTGGAGCACCACTGCTCCTCAACAACACTGGGTGAAATTGCAGGAGCTGGCACGCAAATGTGGAACACAGTCCTCATCAACTATCAAAGCCCACATGATGTGGGAACTTTATGATAACTCTTGAGGATGCCATGTTGAAATAGTAACAAGGTGCAGATGATTCCAAGGTTAAGGCTCCTACTCATTTATCTCCCCAGCAGGTCAGACTTTCACGCATTTAAAATTTTAAAATAACTTGACCTAAGCCAAACACAAAGGCCTCATGAATTCATTTATATGAAATGACCAGAATAGGCAAACTCATAGAGCCAGAAAGTAGATTGTTGGTTGCCCGGGCTGGGGAGGAGGAGAGGTTAAAGAGAAATGGAGAGCTGGTAGTGGGTACAGGGTCAATTTTTGAGGTGATGGAAATGCTCTAAAATTGACTATGGTTCTATTAGTCCATTTATGTTGCTTATAACAAAATACATGGAACTGGGTGATTTATAAAGAAAAAACGAAATGTATTGCTTACAGTTTCTGAGGCTGGGAAGTCCAAAGTCCATCTGGTGGTGGCGACAGTGACCCAGGGGTCTCATATTGCAAGACGGTGGAAGCAGAGAGAAAGAGAGAGAAAGATAGACTCTCCTCTTCTTTTAAAGCCCTCAGAACCACACCCTTGACCACCATTTTTAATCCATTCACTATGACACGGTGCTGCAATCCAACCACCTCTTCAAGGCCCCACCTTTCAATTACCATAATAGGATTTCCCACCCTCTTAACAGTCACAGTGGGGACTAAGTTTCTAATACATAGAACTTGGGGAACACAGTTTAAGCTCCGATGAGTTCTGGGGGGACATAATTCAATCCACTACAGTGGTGATATTACACAACTCTGTGTATATACTAAAAACCATTGAACTTGACACTTTAAATGGGTGAATTGTATGGTATGTGAGTTATATCTGAATAAAGCTATTACTGAAAAAAAATAAATAACTTGACTCAGAGGCCCATTGTCTCCCTGTCCTTTGTGAGTTTAGTACTGGTTGGGAAGAAGTCACTAGACATATGGATCATACAAGACAGCACGGTGCTAAGCAAGCGTAAGATCAAGCCACTGGAGAAGTACAGACTTGAGCCGGACCTTAGAAGTAAAGAATTCTGGGCCGACCCCGTGGCTCACTCCAGAGAGTGAGGCGCTGGGAGCGCGGTGACGCTCCTGCTGTGGGTTTGGATCCTATATAGGGATGGCCTGTGCGTTCACTGGCTGAGCACGGTGCGGGCGACACCAAGCCAAGGGTTGCGATCCCCTTACAGGTCACAAAAAAAAAAAAAAAAGAAAAGAATTCTAACCCAGTTACTGCATTAAGAAACTTAACTGGTCTTTCATTGTGTTATGGATTGAATTGTGTTATGGGTTGAATTGTGTTTGAATTGTGTCCCCTAAAAGATACGTTTGCAGTTTTAATGCTCACTATCCCTGAATGTGACCTTATTTGGAAATATGGTCTTTGCAGATGTAATCAAGTTAAGATGAGGTCAGACTCCATTAAGGGGGGTCCTAATGCAATATGACCAGTGTCCTTATAAGAAGAGAAAACGGAGACTCAGGGTGGAGAATGAGACTCCTCAGGGTGGAGAATGGCGTGTGAAGATGGAGGCAGAGGTTGGAGCAGGGGCGTCTACAAGCCAAGGAATGCCGAGGATTCCCAGCTGTGTCCAGAAGTTAGGAGACAGGCAAGGAAGGGTTCTCCCCCGGAGCCCTCAGGAGGAGTCTACACTGCCAACACTCCGACTTTGCACTTCCCGCCTCCAGCACCGAGAGAATAAATTTCGTTCTTTTAAAGCCATCCAGTTTGTGGTATTGACAGCAGCCCTAGGAAACTGGTATGAGGACAGGGGTGATGGGAACAGAAAGGCCTGAGAGAAAAGCAAACTCCTGCCAGTTGCACCAGCCCCACCTGCTGAGTGGTACTGCTGCTGTGAGGTTTGTGCGGACGACCCCGCTAGGGAGCCCCCTGACTTCAGCGTTCATGAGGTCGATCAATAGAAAATAGTTCCTCTGTGTGAACCTGAGCTTGCCCCAGCCACTGCTTCTGGGGTCAGAAACTGTCAACGACAGCTGAGCCTGCTTCTAACACTTCCCGCCTCCAGCACCGAGAGAATAAATTTCGTTCTTTTAAAGCCATCCAGTTTGTGGCATTGACAGCAGCCCTAGGAAACTGGTATGAGGACAGGGGTGATGGGAACAGAAAGGCCTGAGAGAAAAGCAAACTCCTGCCAGTTGTGCCAGCCCCACCTGCTGAGTGGTACTGCTGCTGTGAGGTTTGTGCGGACGACCCCACTAGGGAGCCCCCTGACTTGAGCGTTCATGAGGTCGATCAATAGAAAATAGTTCCTCTGTGTGAACCTGAGCTTGCCCCAGCCACTGCTTCTGGGGTCAGAAACTGTCGATGACAGCTGAGCCGGCTTCTAGACGACAGCTGAGCCTGCTTCTAAAAGTATCACTGCAAAACTATTGAAAGTGAAAATTAGTATATTATCACCAGCTTTTTCCAGTACAGTAATTTCCTATACAGTAGATTAAATTTAAGTCAGATCTTCTGTATCTCATGAATATTCATAACCAATTTTTAAAAAAGAAAATTAGAAGTCAAGAAACAAAAAGTCAGATCTTAATTGTATCATAATTTCTATTTGCCAAAATTTGAAGCTTAAAATTTCCTATACAGTAGATTAAATTTAAGTCAGATCTTCTGTATCTCATGAATATTCATAACCCATTTTTAAAAAAGAAAATTAGAAGTCAAGAAACAAAAAGTCAGATCTTAATTGTATCATAATTTCTATTTGCCAAAATTTGAAGCTTAAATAAACTCATGATTTAGAAATTAAAGGGATTATTTTGTTTAATGTTCAGTGTTTTCATAATAAAATGAAACATGAACTTAGTAATTCAAAGTCAAAAGAAATCATTTTAAATTATTTACTTTAATATAAAAAGTAACTTTTTTTTCCAATCCCCACATCCCACTGCCCAGACAAAATTTAACTGTTCTGATGTTGATTCCTCTATTATTATATTTAAAAGGTATTTTAAATTATTAACATTTATTACATTAGAATTATTGCATTTTAAATGTACATATAAACAGAGAGATTTAAGCATACCCCTCTTTTCTACTCCTCCAAAGTTTGTTAGTTTTACATATATTTTGTTCTTCCATTGGTTGCCTTTTTATAACTTTCATAAGTTTAACCTCTATGATTTTATGTATTCACTTTAGACAAGATTTCCCAACTCCCTATTATGTGTGATGAGATTATTAAAACTTATACAAGTCCCTCTTCATCTCTCTCCCAGCTTCCATTAGATACACCATTACTTGACATTGTTAAGGTTATCACAGTTTCTTTCTGTTCTGTAACTATAAGGTCCCTATGTTTTATTTAGAAGTGGATGAGAAAAGAATAGAAAAGAAGTCAATGTAATTTCGACTTGGTTCTGTAAAATGTAGTATCTACATAATTGTAAACTTATAGTTGGACATAAAGAGCAAAAAAATACATGATCCATGTCACTAAATCTGTACCTCTTGAAGGACAATATTCCTAGCATAAGGTCAAGTGAATTCTCTCTTACATCCCATCAAAAGTTCCAAATTGTGCCATGTTTTAGTTTATTTTATATTTGATCTATGATTTATATACAGATATTAGATTTTCTGAAATTTCTGATTACCTTTATCTCTTCTTGTTTACAAAAGTTTTTCCAGCTTCTAGTCATAGTGTAAGGATAAGAAATTACTTCAAGAAAAATGAGAATTATTCTCAAAGTTCTTCATCTTCCTGTTCTAATTTGAACCAACAGTCTTTTTGACTTGCTGTAGCCAACATCTGGGATTTTTTTCCTCTTTGCCCTCTGGGTGAACACTGTGCTATGTCACCTGGATCCCTAGGGAAATTCTGGTAGGTCTGGAATTACCATCCTTTCTATCATTTCCTTTGCTCTCTGATTCTGAAATTTCTATATAATGGAAAATATAAGAGAAAAATTAAGAGGCAAAGAGATTCAGTCTAGGAGGTTTGACATCTGTCTTTGTAACATACTTTCCAGAAGACCAAACAACAACAACAACAATTTTATTTTAGCAATCACTTAATTTTCAATAACCCTTTTATGTTTCCTGATTGCTCTCTTCTCAGACAAACTGTTCTTGTTTTCCGGGTTGCAAATGTTCTTGAGTCTCTCTGAGCAGGCAAGATAGAATTTTTTTAAAATAATCTCTTCTATACCTTGAATTATGTGTTTTATTTATTCCTCCTAGTACTTACCCCCCGCCCCTCCCCATGCAATTTCTTTTCCTTGATTACAGTGCTGTCCATTTCTGTTTATGAAGATAGGCCTGGGTTCCACAGAGCATAGACCTGCTTCCCGCTGGGCCTCTCCCCTGCTGGGGTACACTGACCGCCTGGGTGAGGTGTGTCAAAGGCAGCCTTCACTACGGGAGGTGTCTGGGCTTCCCTCAAACCCCAAACCAAGGAGGGCTTTATTCTGGGAAGCAAAACTCTAGCAGGAGCCCTAGGCACTCTGCTCAGGATGGGCAGTGGACTAACCTATGTTCCTGTTCCTTAGACTTCCTTGCATTTAATGTCCTTGAGGTGCTGCCCTTCTTTCCACTACTCTTCTCCATACCTGCTGAAAGGATCCATTCCACTGTGACTTCCTTTTGTTCACCACACAGTCCCCTTCATCAATGGGACATCACTGGCATTTTAGGGACAATGTTTCGTGTGTTGTATTGGCTCAAGCACTGTGGATGTTTAGCATCCCTGGTTCCTGGGTTTTAAATGCTAAGAAGCACCAGGCATAGTGACAATACCTGAGTGAGAACAATTTCCGAACTTGCCCCATCATAAACATCACGGAGGACATGAACCAAATACAGGTTCAAGAGCCTCCCACAGCCCCCTCCCCCGACTCAGAATCTCTACAGAGGGACTTGAAAATCAGTATATTTAACAAACCCCAGGTGATTCTTTCAACCAGCCACACTCAGAAAACAGTAAGTAGGCCCTGCCTTTCTCCTCCCTGACTTGTTAGTGTGATCCCAACTGCTTTTTGTCAACCAGAAGTTTGCTACAGTCTGAGGTCACCTGATAAGCCCTCTCCTAGTCTCTGCAATACCAGCCAATAAGTACAAAAGGGACATTTTTGTCACTAGATTGGAAAGCAGGGGAGATGAACAAGTATGCTCAGTCTGCCTTTTTTTGATGGCTGGCCAGTATGGGGACCTGAACCCTTGAACTTGGTGTTATAACAATGTGCTTAACCAACCAGCCCCTGCCATCTTAACTGGATTTGTTTCAGGTGGGAATATTATCTCCAAAAGCTTAATGTGTCTTTAATGACTTTTTATTCATTGTAGTAAAAAGAATATTCTACAATTCATTTCTTACCATGACAAAGTTTTTCATCTTGGCATAGGTGAAGCAATATGGACTGAATGCCATTTCACAGTGCAATGTGAAGTTTTTTAAGACTTTGCTTCAGGAAACAAAAAATAGAATCAAAGAATTTTTTTTTTTTTCCTTTGTCTTTTTGAAGTTTTTTAAGACTTTGCTTCAGGAAACAAAAAATAGAATCAAAGAATTTTTTTTTTTTCCTTTGTCTTTTTTTTTTACTGACCGGCAATGGGATCACAACCCTCGGTGTTGTGCCCGCACCGCGCTCAGCCAGTGAGCAGGAACTGGTCTGTATGTGGGATCCGAACCCTCAGCGGGAGCACCACCACACTCCCAAGCGGTGCACTCTCCAGTGCGCCACCGGGCCGGCCCCAGAATCAAAGAATTTTAG
>NW_007730313.1:96156-96757 GCF_000696425.1 Galeopterus variegatus | reverse complement strand
GACACAGGCCAGTCCACATTCGAGAGGATGGCAAAGTGTCACTCTTCTCATAACGAGGTAGTGCCTAAGAGCTGTCATCCACCATGCCTCTACACTTATTTGGAAATAATAAGGAAAAGAGTTATATCAACATTTCCAAATGTTTATCTTCTGTCTCTTGATGCTGAGTGTGGTTTGCATTTGCCCTGTAAATCTGTCTTGCTTTGTTCGAATATGAGCGTGATTGCAAAGAAATGAAAACAAAAGTGAGATATCATTTTGTCCAGATGACCTGCTCAAGTAATAAAAAAATCTGAAATGACTTCTGAAAAAACAAGTTAAGTCTTAAGCAGCTTAGATGCAGCTGCACTGCTCTATTCTAAAAGAGGTGGAAAGTGAGAAAGAGGAAAGGAAAAAGAGCTAATTTTAGCCACAGCTGCTACAGATGGGAGATACTTTGCAGTGGGGCGGGGAGGGGTTCATCAAAACTTGAACCTACTGTATTCTTACTAGAAATCTAATCTCTACTTTCCATCACATTACTTAATGTATTATAGTCCGTGAGAAAATTTAGAATCTAGCAAAATGCTGTGCTGTTCTGAAACTTGGCAATAATAAATGA
>NW_007730313.1:92072-95647 GCF_000696425.1 Galeopterus variegatus | reverse complement strand
TTTGCAGTGGGGCGGGGAGGGGTTCATCAAAACTTGAACCTACTGTATTCTTACTAGAAATCTAATCTCTACTTTCCATCACATTACTTAATGTATTATAGTCCGTGAGAAAATTTAGAATCTAGCAAAATGCTGTGCTGTTCTGAAACTTGGCAATAATAAATGAAACAAAGAGAGAGAAAACCAAAAAGACATAACGAGTCTTAAAACAAGATAAACAGCTCTGTGGACACAAACAAAACAAACAGAAAACAATGGGTTGACATTGTGTGTCTGCTGGCTGACTTCCAGGTAGAAAAAGACAGTAACAGAAGGTAGCTAGGGTTTTGCACAGTAATGGAAATCAAGGAATCAGGAGACAGGACCCAGGTTCACTGTGTGAAACTGGGAGCTGCAGGATGTGGAGACTCTCCTGCACAGAAGAAGGGACTGAAACCACTTCCAGCCTCTTTAAGGAGAAAGAAAAAGTCACCAAGCCTCAGGCTTGTCTGATGACTGGATGGGCAATATCCACAGGTCACTTGGAGGCAGGGATTTCCAAAGCCCTTAAGTTAAGGACTGCAGCAAAGGCAATAGCACAGCCTCTAGATAGGGAAGGCTAATTATGGGGTGGAGGCGAGACAACAACAACTACCCTCTCACATAAAACAAGCCTGAAAGCCAAAATTCTATGAATTTGAAGAAACTTAATGCTAAGAAAATCAAGAAGGTCCATACTCAGAACTTGAATTCTCTCCACATGAAATTAATGTATAGAACAATCTGATAAAGATTTTGAAAGTAATTATGTTCAGGATGTTCAAAGAATTATATAAACGGCTAATGTCCATTTTAAAAGAATATGAAATTATGGAACCAGAATAGCTTGACAGAGAAAAGAACTCAATTAAAACCATAGTCACTAGAAAAACACACACAATACATAAGATAAATTGAATAACATTGTCACAGCGAGATTTGGCATCTCTCTATGCTTTATCTCACACAGTGCTATGGTTTAAATGTGTCCCTCCAAAATTCAGATGCCAATGTGATAATATTAAGAGGTGGGGCCTTTAAAGGTAATTAGGCCATGAGGGCTTCTCTCTCATAAATGAGATTAAGTATCCTTATAAAAGAGCTTGAGAGAGGCCCTCACCAGATGCCAGTGCCTTGATCTTGGATTCCCCAGGCTCCAGAACTGTGAGAAATAAATTTCTGTTTTTTATAAATTACCCTATCCTTATAAAAGAGCTTGAGAGAGGCCCTCACCAGATGCCAGTGCCTTAATCTTGGATTCCCCAGGCTCCAGAACTGTGAGAAATAAATTTCTGTTTTTTATAAATTACCCAGTCTCAGATGTCCTGTTATAGCAGCACATATGGACTAACATAACCAGACTGGCAAAATTTTAAGTCCAATCATGCCAAGGGAGGTGAGGATTTAGAATAACTTGAAACCTTCATACACTGCTGATGGCAGAATAAGTTGGTAAATCACTTTGGAAAACAATGGCATGATCTATTAAGTGGAAGATACCACACCATATACTCCATCAATTTTATTCATAGGTATACACCTTAAAGAAATTTCTGCACATGGACACCAATAGACATGTACAAAAATATTCGTAGTGGTATTTTTCATATAGCCCCAAATTAATCAAGGATGTCTATTATCAATGGAATTGATAAATAAATTGGTACATATATGCAATGAAATATATACATCAATAAAAATGAACAGAGTACTGTTCTCTGTGAATGACACTCAAATAATCTTGAGTAAAGGAACTGGGTCACAAAAGAATACATAGGCTATGATTCTATTTATATAAAGTTTAAACACAGGCAAAACTACTACATTGATTAGAGATGCAAATACAGGTAGTAAAATTGTTAAGAAAAATGATCATTACATAGGACCAGATGGTGGTTGCTGCTGGGAAGTGAGAGAGGGAAACAGTTTCTGGGTACTGTCAATGATGTATTTCTTGTGCTGGGTGGTTTATTACATGGATGATATTTTTATATAAAACACATGTACAATAATAATAATGTTTTTCTGTATGTATATTTCAAAAGGAAAGAGATAACTAAAGTAATGAGGAATTCACCTAGAAATACAGCACAGGAAAACCAAGAGCCTTTGAGAGGCTTTAATATGTATCTAATAAAAGTTCTTAAGGAAGGAAATGGAGGGTTATTGAAGAACATGTGAATAAGCAACAGCCATGAAATGTCCAGATCTTTTTTTTAAAAAGGTATTTTTCACAGATTGTATATTAAGCAGCATAAAAACATGCATATCCAAACCAGACACACAGTGAAACTGCAGAACATCAAGGATAAACAGAAAATCTGAAAGACAACTAGAGAAAGAAGACAGATTATATACAAAGGAACAATTATGTTGTTGCTGATGAGAATACCACTGTAAGTCCAGATGATAATGCAATAATTATCTCATAATGCTGAGGTGAAATTTACTGTTCATCTAGAATTTTATACCTTGCTAAATATTTTTCAAGAGAGCGGCAGTATAAAGACATAATTTTCCACCTAAAGAGCCTTGCTAAAATAATAAGGTAACAACAAGAAGAGAAAGAAACTCAGAGGGATGCTATGGAAAACAATAAACAAAGATATACACAAAAATTCATTAAAATTTTTAGTTAGTTAGTTAATTAATTAACTTTTTCACATGTCCTTTCCTCTGCCCTTCAGATCTTCCAAAGCACAGTCTCAATTTTTTTTTTAATAGTGGGATTTGAATAGTTAATACTTAAAGGTAAAACTAAATTAACAATAGCAACAAGATGGGGGAACTCTTAAATGTTCACTTTGTAGCAAGGACACAAAAGTCCTGGTCATACTCAGAAGAAGGATGAAATATTAAATAATTTTAAATGTTTCAATTTTTATACTTTTATTGTTTTTTTTAAATGTGCATTAACCTATATTATTTCAGGCAGTGTTTAAGTTTTAACATCTTAAAGGTCAATAAAGAAAACAAGGAGGTAAACATAGAAAATTTGAAAAGGAAAAAAGCAAAGGAAAGCATGATAAACAGAAACATAAAGCAAGAAGTAAATCCAAACATTTAATTCCTCTAAGTAAATGGATTAAATTCATCTACTAAAAGACAGATTATCAGATTGTATTTTTAAAAATCCAGTTATATGCTACTGCACATTGTTTGTTTTCACTTTTGTTTTTTCTTTCCTCAATTAGAAGCATATGCTATACTGCTTTTAAGAGACACACTTAAAACAACATTGAATATATCTAAAAAAGATGCCATGTAAACTGTGTAACACAAAAAGTGGTATTTTCAGGCAAAACAGAATTTAAGGCTAAAAGCATTAAATAGGAATAAAGAGGGGGCCTACATAATAATATAAGAAATAATCCGAGAGAAATTATAATTTTACACATAATTATATAATAATATAAACTTATAAACAACATAACCTGAAAACATATAAAGAAAAAAATCAACCAGAATTTTTTTAAAAAATCAAAAACTGCCCATTCATATTGAGAAATTTTAAAATGCCAATCTACATGTTTATAGTAGTCATCAGGAAAAAAAAA
>NW_007730313.1:88554-91657 GCF_000696425.1 Galeopterus variegatus | reverse complement strand
AAAAAAAAAGAAAGAACATACAATATTTGAACAACAAATTACAAAGAATGGTATATAGATCATTTCATTTTGCCACATTGTATGTTCTTTGTATTTGTCCTTGAGGTTAGAAAACATTAATAAATAGGATAATATTTGCATATATACACACGCTCTCTCATGTATTAAACAACACAGGAATGTAATCATAAGTTAGTTAGAATCAATTTTTTTTCAAATTTGAAATATTACTTCTGTTATCTTGTGGCAGTGGGGGGAGGACATTGGGATAGCTCAAATGCTAAAACAGAGTTATTTTCAAAATTTATTATATGAGCTATAAATTAATTGCACAGAACCAACATTTGCGTTTTTATTGACAGCCTCTGAAGGGAACCATGGTCACTAGTAAAAAAATAGATCTTTGTTCAGCTTGAGGAAATAGTGTGATTTTTTAAACCTGAGGTTGTATGTTACTATGTTTTTAAAGACAACTTTGACATGCTAATGACTATTAAAACCAGTAAACACAAGACCCAATCCACTGATTTTTTTTGATCGTTTGTGCTATGCCTCTGCCTTAGAGAACAAGCAGGTGAGAAATAGGTCATGGACAAGTTCAGGATGCATTGCACAGTTTGGACTCAGGAAAGTCAATGGGAACCAAAGTCTTCAAAATCTTCATTGACTTTTGGGCTTCCAGAATAAAAGGTAGATAGCTTTAAATGGATGAATGAAGGACTTTGGTCCACAATTTATGGGAATAGAAAAATCCTGGAGAAGTTTAAGAGGATTGATTTTGAACCTAAATGGATTAAAAATTAGATCAAAATATAAGATGATATTAGGGTCCATACAATTTGAAGGGAGTGTATGGTACAGAGGCAACAGATGCTAAAAGACTCTCTGATTTGTCTGGCATCCCTTCCCGCAGTTTTTGTTTGTTTGTGTGTGGCAGCTGGCCAATACAGGAATTGAACCCTGGACCCTGGTGTTATCAGCACCATGCTCTAGCCAACTGAGCTAACCAGACAGCCCTTTTCTTGTGGTTCTGATTTGAGGTTGTATTGGATACAAACCCTGGATACCTTCTCTCCCACCACCTTGTTCTGAAGGGATCTCCTGCCTCCCAGGCCATGCTGCTGTCCCCCTTGCCAGCACTTTTGCCGAGCTTCCCAAGGTGGCAGGAGTCCATGTTGAAGCCCTGAGCCTGAAATTCCCACCCTGAACCCCAACCATGCTGAGTCATCCTTCTCTTCCCAGCATGGATGAAATGTCACATCAAGGTCTGGTTTCTTGAGCAGCCACCAAGGGGCTGGATGATACGAGCCAGAAGTGCAGGAGAGTCTATTCCCCATGAGCTGGGCCTGACTAATGGGAAATGGGATACAGTAGAGAATAGGGCGAGCAAATTCCCTCCCTGTGATTCCCCTGTGGACCACTCTGAGATTTGATTTCTCCCCGAAGAGAACTTCTCCATAGAGCAGTTCTGTGTGCTGAGCCAGCCTCCCTGCCAAGAGACCTGCTGTGTCTCTTCAGAGCTCATTGTGACATGGTGGTCAGCATGATGGCACATCACTTCATCACACCATGGTGCTTCCCATTTTTTCTTCGCTTAATGTCCCGTTTCCTCACCTTTACCATCTTGGGCTTGCACTTCTCAAAGTGTCAGCTCTTCGATCCTTGTCTCAGGCTGTACTTTGTAGAAAAGGTTTTCTGAGGAGAACTATGACAACAGGACTGATTTTATTGGAGTACTAGATATTTTCCTTCCTTCCCCTACTTTTCTCCACCCTGTGCTCTGCTCTAGGTGGCTGTTAAACTATATCAACAGGGCCCCCACATCCTCTGGCTGCCAGTCTAGACCAGCCAATGGGGGGGCCCTGGTAGGAGATTGGAGGGAGAAAGTATTTGTTCTCCTGGCTTTCTCCTTGTGAGAGGTCACCCTGGGCTGGTTGTGTCCCTCAAATGAAAGTCCCAGCTCATGACTCCTCTGTCCCACTTTCTTTTTGATTACTGACAACTGCTTCTTCCTCTTACCCTTTTGGGCCTAGGGGACATAACAACTCCACACAAAATTCCTAAAAGAAGACATAGGGGAAACACGTCAGGAAGTAGTACTGGGCAAAGACTTTATGAATACGACCCCCAAAGCACAGGTAACAAAAGGAAAAATAAACAAATAGGATTATATCAAACTAAAAACTTTTTGCACAGCAAAGGAAACAATTAACAGAGTGAAAAGACAACCGAGTGGGAGAAAATATTTGCAAACTATGCAACCAGCAAGGGATTAATAGCCAGACTATATAAGGAAATCAAACAACTTAGTAAAAAAAACAAGTAACCTGATTAAAAATCAGGCAAAGGAACTGAATAATCATTTCTCAAAAGAAGATGTACAAATGGCCAACAGACACATGAAAAAATGTTCAACATCACTCAGCATGACGGAAATGCAAATAAAAACCCCATTGAGACATCTCACCACAGTTAGACTTGCTATTATCACAAAGACAGAGAATAATAAATGCTGACGAGGATGCAGAGAAAGGGAAATGTTCCTATGCTGTTGCTGGGACTATAAATTACTGCAGCCATTATGGAAAACAGTATGGAGTTTCCTCAAACAACTATGGATAGAAGTGCCAGATGATCCAGCAATTCCACTGCTGGGTGTACACCCAAAGGAATGGAAATCATCATGTCAGAGGGATACCTGCACTCCCATGTTTATCTATTTACAATAACCAAGAGTTGTAACCAACCTAAATGTCCATTGTTGAATGACCGGGTAAGGAAAATGTGGTTATATTTACACGATGGAATACTACTCTGCCATAAAGAATGGAATCTTGCCATTCACAGCAACATGGATGAACTTAGAGAATGTTATATTAAGTGAAATAAGCCAGACAGAGAAAGATAAATACCACATGTCCTCACTCATAAGTGGGAGCTAAAAAAAGAAAAAAAAAAGAAAAAAACAATTATCACAATAATAAGTTGAACTTTCAAAAGGAGAGAACAAAGCTGAGGTTACCAGAGGTAGGAAAGGGGGAGACAGAGGGGGGATAAGGGAGGAATCAATAAAGGGCCATGAAAAACAATTACATTGTATAAT
>NW_007730313.1:82473-88524 GCF_000696425.1 Galeopterus variegatus | reverse complement strand
AAAAAAAAGAAAAAAAAAAGAAAAAAACAATTATCACAATAATAAGTTGAACTTTCAAAAGGAGAGAACAAAGCTGAGGTTACCAGAGGTAGGAAAGGGGGAGACAGAGGGGGGATAAGGGAGGAATCAATAAAGGGCCATGAAAAACAATTACATTGTATAATGTTGAATATACAAATTATTCTGATTTGAGCATCACAAATAAATGTAAAAACAAAAACAAAAGACAACTCCACAAGGCCACCCTCAGGTTACTGCCCTTTCCTTTGTGTCTCCTCTATACCCTGCCCACTCCCTGGTAATTAGTCTCTTTATAAATAAACCCTTGTTGAATTATTTCAGTTTGAGAGTGCCATGTTTCCTATTGCACCAAGAGTGAAAAGGAATGGTTAAATGAAAGTACGGCTTATGATGCTGAAATAATGAATAGCCCATTACAAATCAGTCAATGTTTGGTAGCAAAAGAAAGTGGTGGGCTAGTTTTTTAAAAATCATTTAAAGTGTCCAGCAATCAGAGTTCTGGTGGGAAATGGAATTCCATTAGCCCATTACAAATCAGTCAATGTTTGGTAGCAAAAGAAAGTGGTGGGCTAGTTTTTTAAAAACCATTTAAAGTGTCCAGCAATCAGAGTTCTGGTGGGAAATGGAATTCCATTGCCTGAGGGGACCATTTGCAGGAGAGTGGGCAAGGGAGAAGGAATCAATAAGGGATGGTGAAGCACCAGGGACAAGAAAGAGCAGAAAGCCAGGCCTCCTGCTGAAGGGACAAAAGGAAGAAACAGTCTGATAGCCCTGGACGAGTCCAGTCATGGAAGGACACAGGCCCTGCTGGATCCTCAGTCCACAGCAGGTGGGGAGGGGGGGAGAAATGCTCTGACTTTTCTCCCCTCCTGCCCACCCATCTTCCCTCTCCAATCTCTGGTCTCCTATTGGTGACTCCTGTTGGCTGAACCCAGTTGGAAACGAGAATGATGTGGCCTGTAGGGGCCGGCCTGCTTGTACTCAGAATGGGGCTGGGAAGGGCAGAGAATGGATTTGGGTTGGTGGGTGGAGGAGAGTGTTGAGGAAAATAGAATAATTTAATCAGGATCCCCTCGCCTCAGGTCCGGTTGGGAGTGGTTCAGTAAACAAATTGTGTGTGGGTGGGTGGAGTTGGTGTGCATGAGTGGGGCTGCGGCTTTGGCTGCTTCAGGCCTTGGCCGCTCCGCATAGCCATGTTTTCCAACCTACAGCTTCCAAGGAGCTGTTTGTGGGTCTCCTAGCTCATAGACCTGTGTGTGAGGGGTCTGGGGACCCAGCCTGGTGTGCAAAGGGTTTGTGACCCAGTCTGGAATGGGCTTGAGGGTTCTGTGAGCTCCAGACCCTGCCCTAGCTCAACAGTTGGCTTCATCGGTAGGATTCCGACATTAGCCGTAGCACTACAGAGGGCAACAGACAATAACCAGTAGAGTCAAGATATCAAACTCCATGCAAATATAATCTAACTTTGTGAAAAGTGATACATGTATTGATGTATGAGAAGACCAAGGTAGATATTTAAAGTACTGACCTCAGGGTGGTAGAATAATAATAAATGGGTATTATTTACTTATTTTTATAGTCTTTGACATGTTTTCCAAATCAAAAATGGTTATGTATGACTTTACAATTTATTTTAGAAAAAAAATAAATGCTAATTGAAGATGTGTTTGTTTTAATTTTCATTTTTGAAGGAAATATTTCCATCAGTGGCTTCTTGTGATAGGAATTTCACTTCCTGAATTTTCTCAGAAGCAGGATCTCAAATAGAGTAAGATCAAGCCTAAATGAGAGGGGGTTTTGTTTGTTTCTCACAGCACTAGTTTGTTTTCACACTATTCTGCCAATCAATGAGAAAGAATCATCATCTAATGTGGGACAAACGGTATCCTAGTTCTAACCACATTAGTGTATCTGGAATCCCATTGATTACTCTTAACTTTGTTATGCAGCAAAGCTGATCTGAGATGTTCACTTTGTCAAAAATAGAGTTGAATGCGCAAACCTCAGTGAATAGGCTTTAACCTAACATAAACATATAACTTCAAAATCCTTTCAATTTACTTAAACAATAAGCAAACATCCCTCTCAGATCACGTTTCCAACATTACTTTTTGATTTACTTTTCTGTTGCTTTATGTCTTTCGCGGTTTCACTTGAGCTACAAGTAAAGCAAGGGGGAGCAGCACAGTGAGTGTCAGCAGTCTGCATTTACCCTGCTGTTCTCCACACCCTGCATTCCTCTTCTATTCTTAGCACTGTCCTTGGGCTCATTGTCAGCTCACATTCAGTGCAGGGTGGAAGGAAAGCAGCTACTTCCCCTGAAGAAATATTTAGTATGTATAGAATGCCATAGCAGATCTTTGGAATGTCGCTGACGAGCTGTTGAAGGCAATATTTCTAATGGAAATTCGTAAACTCTGTTAATGTCTCAACCTTGAGCCAAAGCAGCAGTTCAGGAGAATAAAAGCACCCATCATCAGATGTGCTGTGTAAACTCAGGCACGCTGTGTAGGCTCGGGTGTCGTAACTTCCACAGGCTGCCAGGCTATTTAAAGCTAAGGATTATGCAGAAATAGCAGATGCATTACATTTTGTCATCTTCTAAAATCTAAAATTTTAAGCAGCATCTAACAAGCATAAATTAAAACTCACTGAATTCAGTAATTAAACTTTTTTTAAATTTATTTTTTTGGTAGCTGGCCAATATGAGAATCTGAACTCTTGTATTGAACTTTTTAAAGTAATTTCCTAAACTTAATGTTAATTTGAGTACAGGTTAATACATATTAATATTTCATAAGTATCCAGAGAACATACACTATTTTAAAAAAAAACAAAACACTCCAGATAGAATTCACTTAAGCTTTGAAGAAATGAATGAGGTACATATTGGAACTTTTTAAAAAATAAGATTTATATCTGAAAATTCCAATTGAAGTTTAAGGCAGTAACAACTACAGTGAATCATAAACATATTTCAGACCCAGTTTCCAAGTACTGTATTTTATTTAACCTCAGACTATATTTACAAAGCTCCACTTTAAAATACACTGAAAAGCTAAGTTTATCAAATGAAGGGAATCACAACTCTTCTTAGCAATGTAAAAGGTTTCATAAAATGGGTAAGAATTCCTTAAATGAAAATGGCTCTTCTGCCACCAGTTATTAAAAACGCAGCCTCTCTGGCATTGTTGGAGTAATGAAGAGACAATTCTGAGGCCTGTCAATTATCAACCACAGCCTAAAGTCTCGATGTTTCAGTTGTAAGAATAGCAACAATCATATTCAACAATTTTCCATTCTGAATAAGAATAATAAAGACAACCTCAACATACCAGAAACTGTGTATATATTTTTAATCTTCATAAAAATCAAAGTCAGTCATTTCAAACGTGGGTAATACAAACATTCCCACGGTACCATTGGCTGAACTATGATCTTCCTTGTGTCCTATGAACAGAAACCCATAAAGTTTCACTTAGTCCCAACTGGATCCTTTTCTTCCACCACCAAAATTCCATCATGACAGAGGATCGCGGACAAATCCTTGGTTTCAACGCCATCTGGCAGTTTGTACTGTCGGGTGAAGCTTCTTGAGATAAAACCGTGCTCGTCCATCCTGGTTCCGTGTTGAGCCTTAACCAGCAGCCAGCCTTCGAAGGTCTGAATGATGATATCTTCCGGGAGGAACTGGACCACGTCCAGCAGGATCTGAAAGCGGGATTTGCCGTCTTGGGGTGGCGTCTCTGCCACAGCATCCACTAGAGGAGACCGGGTGGCCTTGGTTTTTCTCAGGTCCACGATGGTTGGCCCAGGCAGTGCATATAAAGCATGATCCAGCCTGCAGTCTTCCAAACCTCGAGCTTCAAACTCCTCCTGGTAACGTACTGGAGTCTCTATGATGTGCCTCAAAATGATTTTTGCCATAGCGGAGGCACAAACAGCACTGAGCAGCTTCCCTTCTGTCCCCTTCAGTCGCTGGCGAACCGCAGCAGTTGCCTACTGACTAGACCAGTTGGAGCAGCTAATCGCTTATAGCCCTGCCCAGATGCAGCCACTTAATTAGGCCTGAATCAGAGTGCAACACGCTCACTGTCTTTTCACACAGGCTGACAATGAATGGCTATTTATAGGACATGTTTGGCAGTTGCATTTAGCACACAGCCTGCACAAGCTGCCCAGTCAAGGATTCCTTACATTCTCATTTGTCTTTGGCAAATGTGTCTGCCTTGCATACCTCAAGAGAAAAAGAGTGGGAATCAGAAAAAAGATTTGAAAATTACCTGGGTGAGTGCTTTCCCTTCGTGAACAACAATGGTCTAAGGGAATCAGACTTCTTAGAACAATCCAGAGGTGTGCACTCATTTTGTAATATGAGCTGATACCGCATCTCCCCTAGTCTGTTAATGAAGATCTGGGGAGAGAAGAATCTAGCTGTAATTGATGAGGAATTAAGACACACACACACATATTCAAATCACAAACATTCAACAAACTCTCAGCTCTCAGTGCTATACATTTCCTTTTATTTTATCTTTTAGTCTCCTGTGCTTAATGGACATCTGAGCCACATCACCCGGGTTTATTTACATTTGACTCATCAAAAATGAGATCAGATACTAAACTAGTTAAGTGTCAAACGTCAGGTGGGGGCTGGGGGGTGTAGGATGGGAAATCTTAGTGATGAAAACAGAGCCACAGAGGATAGAAAAATGTCAAGGCTTTGAACTATTTGATATTAAAGTCCAGAAAACCAAGGATTAATCTAGTCATGGCTCTGCTATTGAATTGGCAAAAATAAAGTACATATAATTTCTTAACTATAACACCCTTTATATTAAACTCCCATTGGAAAAGAATGAGGCAGCTCTTTATCCACTGCTATGGAAGGATCTCCAAGATATAGTAAGTAAAAAAAGTCCAGAACAACATATAATATGCTACTATATACACTTTTTTTAAAAGTAGGCATTTGCTTATATAAATAGAATCTTTCTGAAAGATTTGTAGCTGGGAACAGTGGTTGCCTCCCAGGAGGGTACCAGAGTGATTGGAAGGCAAGGGCTGGAGGGAGACCTACTTTTCACTATAAACACTTTGTGCTTTTTATTTATAGGATGTGTATAGAATATACATACAATAAATTTTAAAATATGGAAAACTTTCAATGAAGATTAGTATTTTCTAGAACAGGCAGACTCAGGGATAACTTTTCTTTAAAAATGTATGCATTTTCTTAGAATGAAAGAAAAATATATTTAAAAAATTAAAAATCAGAAGACAAAAGGGAAAAAAATTCTCCTTTAGCTCCGTCCTTTA
The DNA here is from genome assembly GCF_000696425.1 of Galeopterus variegatus. Lineage (NCBI taxonomy): Eukaryota > Metazoa > Chordata > Mammalia > Dermoptera > Cynocephalidae > Galeopterus > Galeopterus variegatus. Next base: position 83,184 of record NW_007730313.1, on the reverse strand, counting down.
CTCTGAAAAACCTCTGTGGACATTTTGGTATATTCTTAGGAACATGCCATAATAATGCACTCTGCTTTTTGACCTGTACTTGGCAGGTTGGTGGCCCTCAAGGGGAAAATGTGCTCTTTTAGACATGTTAATGTCCTCTGGTTCATAAAATATTAAGAGATGTTTTCATCAGTGCTGTTCTGAGTGCTAAACCAAGAACAGAAATCACAGCCATTGGCAAGAAATAGATAAAATATTAAGGATTTGACTTAAAATACAAGGAAGATTCACAGCAAAATAGAGAGACAGGTATAGATATTTCCCACATACGCCTACACCCACACACACAGTTTTCCCCATTATCAACATCCCACATCAGAGTGGTACATTTGTTATAATCAATGAACTACATTGACACATCTATCACCCAAAGTCCACAGTTTACATTAGGGTTCTCTAGGTGTTGTACATTTTATGCATGGTGTTGATGTGTATCCACCATTAAAGTGTCATACAGAGTAGTTTTGCTGCCCTAAGAGGCCTCTATGTGCCACCTCGTCATCCCTCCCTCTCCCCTAACTACAGCGCTAAAAAACTGCTCTAAAGGGGCCAGCCCGGTGGCGCACTGGATAGTGAGCCGCTTGGGAAGCGCGGCGGTGCTCCCGCCCGAGGGTTCGGATCCCACATACAGACCGGTTCCCGCTCACTGGCTGAGCGAGGCGCGGGAGCAAC
>NW_007730313.1:77668-81473 GCF_000696425.1 Galeopterus variegatus | reverse complement strand
AAAAGACAAAAGACAAAAAAAAAAAAAAAAAAAAATGCTCTAAAAAGTAGTCTATTTTTAAAAATACGAGAAAGATGCTATTAGGGTGGGACAGGGAAAATGTATTAGATAATCTTACAGTTTTTGCCTCCAGGAATCTCTAAAATAGACAAGGAGGACTAGATGTGAACAGTATTTCCATGTGTGATTGTGTGTTACCAAGGTTAAAAATAAGCATCCATGTTCCTGATGCAACACTCAAGAATTCCACTTTTACCATTTTTTGAAAACTGCCCTTTGACCCCAATCCTAAACCTGAACTTCCCTACTTGTCATCATCCTCGGCTACCTCGACCCTCTGTCCTTTTGGAGAACCTACCAGGATTCCTAATTAGTCCCCCTCTTGCCCTCCTGTGCATCATCACGTTGTAACTTGAGCAGATATTCTAGAGCATCCTAAAGATGGTGTCATTCCCTTGCTTCAAAATTGTCAGAAGCTTCTCATCACAACCAGATGAAATCCAAAGTCCTTACCATGGCCTTCGAAAACCTGCTATCTGACCCTTGCTGACCTCCTCCCCTATTTCTCCCCTCCCTTGATCCCTAGCTTCAGCCACACTGGCCTGCTTTCTGTCCTTTCAATACTCTAAACTTATTTCTGCCTCAGGCCCTTTGCACTTGGAGTCCCTTTTGCTTGGAAGCTCCACTTTCAGATTCTCAAGGTCACCTCTTTTTTATCACTCGGGCTTCGGGACAAATGTTACCTCTCCAGCTGAATCTTTAGTGACCATCTAGCGAAAGTCCTGTCTCTCCATCATAGTACCCTATTTTATCTTTGTTCTGTATTCTTTTATGAGATGCTCAGTCAGGTCTGGCCACAAGAGGAGACAGAGGGGAGGCTCAGGAAAACAAAGTGTATCATCCTCACAGGTCCTAGAGACAGGAGGCATGGCACGGCATGCCACACAGGGCCACACAGGGAGCCTGGGGCGGTCAGGAGACAGATGCTGGAGCGAGGGGGAGGTTCAGGCAGAGCCTTCATTTGCTTTGCTGCAGGGAAGACAAAGCAGAGCAGGGTGAACAGTTTAGGACTGGCTAGTTTAAATAATTTCAGCAGGCTTTGGATTATATAGGGGTGGTCTCTAGTCACTTGGTCTCAGCCCTGGGTTGGTTATTGCCTACTGGGGTGCAGGGGCCTGAAAGAGGAGGTCTGGCTCTGGATTGGGGTGTTTGCACATCAAAGGCATGATCCTGAGCCCTCTGGGGTCTATAAGAATTGGCTAACCCCTGAGAGGCAGTCTGTCCCCAGCCAGAAAGGGTGTTAAGGTGTCAAAATATTATAATATACAAAATATATATACATATAACATAAATAATATATATTATATATAAATATAGTACAATCACTGCCATTATCAGCATCTAAAATGATCTTCCTGGGCCGGCCCGGTGGCGCAATGGAGAGTGTGCCGCTTGGGAGCACAGTGGCGCTCCCGCCAAGGGTTCGGATCCCATGTGGAGACCGGTTCCCGCTCGGGCCGGCCCGGTGGCGCAATGGAGAGTGTGCCGCTTGGGAGCACAGTGGCGCTCCTGCCAAGGGTTCGGATCCCATGTGGAGACCGGTTCCCGCTCACTGGCTGAGCGCAGTGCGGACGCAATACCGAGGGTTGCGATCCCGTTACTGGTCAGTAAAAAAGACAAAAAGGAAAGAAAAAATAAAATAAAAAATAAATAAATAAAATGATCTTCCTTATGGATTAATATTCCAGTTAGGGAAGAAAGACAATGGCAGGCTGAGATCAGAAACTATGGGTCATGGCTGTGGTCCCACCACCTAACACAGCCTGGAAAAGGGTAGGTGTGCGAGGTATTTGTTGAAGGAAACAAGATCGAACTGCTACGATTTTTGTAACTTTCATTTCAGCCGGCCTCGATGCCAGGTGGCTGTCCTTCCCTGTACCTTGGTCAGTTTCTCCTCTTTCTCCAAAGTGGAGATTCCAAACTTCTTCCTCCCCTGAGTGATTCCCTTTGTCCTCCTCCTCCTCTGGGCTTTTGCCCAACTTATGCCCTGTTTTGATGTTCTTTAGTCTCTCACTCTCCATGGCTTAAAGTCAAGTGTCCCCCATCTTTTTAAAATAAAACAAAACCTCCAGCCCAACTCCTTGAATTTGCAGCCTGTATTCAGTGGCCATTTCCAAGCCACTGCAAGGCTTGTTACTAAATCTATACTGTCATTCTTACCTTCCTTCACCTCTTCAGCATTTGCCATAATCCTCTCCCCAAGAAAGAATGAGGATTATTTCTTCTCAGCCCTCTCAAGAGGGCACATAGAGTTTTCTCTTATTCTACTACACGCATTCTCAGCAGGGGCAATATTGCCCTCAAGTAGGCAAAAGTTAGTTCCTACAGAGTAAAAAAAAAAAATTATACAATCTAAGATAATATAAAATCCTGGATATTATATAATGATTTGTGGCCCTTCATACATAAACAGACATATAGTATATCTGTGGTATTAAAATTTCATGGGGGAGATGGAAGAGAAATTAGGTAGAAAAAATATCTAAGAAGATTTCTGGGAGAGGGGAATGATATAATAATAAAAAACGTGAGAAACTTTGTGTAGCTGCTCATCAAGACCCCCATGGCACAGTGGCTCCTTCTTGAGATTGCAGTAACAATCTCAAGATTGGAGTCCAAGAAGGTTTTCTAGAAAGAGCCTCGTCTTGGCTGGAATAAGAAGGATGATGGAGTGGGCCAAATCAAGCTTTGAGCAGTGCATGGAGGACGCTTGAGTGTTCCAGGTAACAGAACGGCATGCTCAAAATTGCAGCTAAAAGAGAACATTACTGTTGGGAAAATATAGGAAAATAGTCAGGGCCCCTCAGACGTTCAGAATCTTGCTGAGCATTTGCTGTGAAGAGGTTGTGTGGGCGGAGTTAGTGCGCCTGCGCGGCGCCGTGCTTTGCTGGCGTTTTACTGCCTTGGGCAGCCGCTGCGGGAGCACTCACAGCTGTCTGTCCAACCTGCGGCTTCCAGGGATCTGTTTGCTGGTTACCTAGCTCACAGACTTGCGTGTAAGGGGTCTGGTGACCCAGCCTGGCATGTGAAGGGTTTGTGACCCACTCTGTGAACGGGCTTGGGGGGGTCTGTGAGCTCCAGACCCAGCCCTAGCTCAACAGTTGGCCCAGGTGGCAGGATTATGGGCGGGTAAGAGAGCCCGAGCCCGACAACTGGCGTCACGGACAGGATAAAAGAGCTCCACATTGTGGTTGGAGAAGACAGAAGAATCGTGGTGTGGCCACATTGCACACTACGAAGTAGGGAAACAGGCTGGAGAGGTAAGCAGGGACCAGATCATGAAGAGTTTTTTTTGTCATTTCTGTTGGGACAAAATAACATTTTTAAAGTTACCTGAATTTTCACCAGCTGCTTAAAAAGTGATAGCAGAATTTTTGTTTTAAATGCTATTTATCTCTTCTTAATCAAAAGGCTTATTGAAGTATTTTTTTTTCCAATTTAAAGTTTAGATTCTATTCTAGAGGTTAACTTCAAGAAAACTCAAATAAGTGCCTGTTTTACTTTTCTGGCTATGCCCACAGTAAGAAATGTATTAACTATCACAGCCCAGTGAACACACACATACACATACTGGGTACAAAATACTTATCTTTACTATATGGACACACTCTGATGGTCTCTATTCAATTCTACCCAGCTTAATAAAAATGATCCTTGCAACCCATTAAATTGATTTCATGACCTCCAAATTTGTTACAGCTCATAGTTTAAGAAACACTTACAACTTTTTACATGATTAAGCAGG
>NW_007730313.1:70473-77600 GCF_000696425.1 Galeopterus variegatus | reverse complement strand
TATCACAGCCCAGTGAACACACACATACACATACTGGGTACAAAATACTTATCTTTACTATATGGACACACTCTGATGGTCTCTATTCAATTCTACCCAGCTTAATAAAAATGATCCTTGCAACCCATTAAATTGATTTCATGACCCCCAAATTTGTTACAGCTCATAGTTTAAGAAACACTTACAACTTTTTACATGATTAAGCAGGATAATTTATCATCTGTGTGGAGTGAGTTACACCTCTGCAGAGAGACTATGAGGGTCTTAACTTTTTTCTCCTGTGGCTGCAGTGAGACATTGAGTGGGTGGGAAAGGAACAGGGTAGTGGACAAACAGCATGGCTTATGTCAGGTGCTGGAGATGTTAAGGAAGATGAGGATGGCAGTGTAGATTTAGCAGCAAGGGTGTCTTTAACTTAACTAAGGAGAGAGTCAGTGACAAGGTGGGATCAGAAGTTAAATTGCAGTTCATTGAAGAGTAAACATTGCATAAAGATTATATTTTCAAGAAACTGGGGTGTAAGGGCATGGAAAGAATTAAGTAGAGGCTGACATAAATTCTAAACGGTTTGTTTTGTTTTAAGGAGATGTTTTAAAGAAAATTGACCATTAGTCTGATGTAAAGGAGACAACTGGTTAGCAAGAGGCCCCAGTGGGTCTTGGTTAATGGAGTCTGAGACCTGGATGGCCAATATCCTGTTCTAAATATTTATTTTAAATGAAATAATTTCCTTATGTCCTCCTCAAGTCATTGGTAAGGTTTTGTCCAACACTATAGCCTGATGTCAACCAGGCTTTGGAGGAATTAAGGAAGGGACAATACTATACACTAGAAATATCAGAGCAAAGGACCTTAGCTGCCCAGAGGAGCAGTAATGAGATAGCAAGAGATGATAATAGCAGCCTGGAAAGAGATGAAAAAGACAACCAATTTAGACATATACATATGCCTAAGGGCATGACAAAAATATATGAGGAGAGATTTGATTGGACCCTCCTTCAATCCTATAGTCTGAAGTCAGCTCTGGAATGTTCTGGTGGTCTCTGTAAATGGTAAGCAGGCTGGACACTTGAAAAGTTATTTGTTGTCTATCAAAAACTTCAATCCTTTTTCTCAGCTAATCTTTAGAATCTTCATGAAAAAGCACATAACGCTAATTTTCTAGAGAAATATAGGTTACTGAAACTCATATAGTATGTAAATTAAGTAAATTATAAAGTCTTGAATATAGAAAACTTTTGACTCCTCTTGTCACTGAGTGATGCAGGGTTTCTACCCTCAAAATAGGATCAATGCAAGCATCTGTCTTTGGCCCATTTTAACATTCCCATATGAAGAGATGGTTTCTAAGATACCATAAGCTCCTTTAGGTTGCTAGACAAAAAAGCAAAACATGACATCTTAGTCTCAGACTTGAAAGAAGCAGAGATTTCAGGAACTGTAGTGAGCTGTAAAACTAAATCCAGATGTGGTGTGACATGGTGGTCTGACAGTGAAGACAGGAGGGGTTTCATGTTTTTATGGGATAACTGGCCTCTGGTGGCAGAGCCTGGAATTTCACTGATGAAGGGCCAATTCTTCAGTAATAACTGAAATTCTTTTTTTTTTTTTTTTTTTTTTAAAAAGATGACTGGTAAGGGGATCTTAACCCTTGACTTGGTGTTGTCAGCACCACGCTCTCCCAAGTGAGCTAACCAGCCATCCCCATATAGGATCCGAACCCGTGGCCTTGGTGTTATTAGCACCACACTCTCCCAAGTGAGCCACGGGCCGGCCCATTCAGTAATAACTGAAATTCTAACAAACAATTCTTATTCCTGTTGCCTTTTGACTTCATTCTCCAAATAAAGATCTTCATACACTGAGCCCATTTCACTATTTCGTCTGACCCTTTCAGCTTTTGGATTTCTTGTATTGTGTGTGTGTGGCCCAGGGAAGGGAGAAAGGGGGTGTTGGGAAATTTTTAAAGGATAAATTTTAAACCCTTGCTTTCTGGTTGAAAAGTACCAAGCATAAACTATGCTGGTTCTACATGAATCCTCGTATACCTGACGAGGCATCATAGCAGTGCAATTCAACAAACTGTTTTAAGGAACATAAAGACCAAAATTTGAATCTTCACTCTGCCCTTTACTACTTCCTTGATCCAGGGCAAGTCACAATATCTCTAAGGCTTAGTTTCTCCTTTTCCAGCAAAATGAAAAAAAAAATGTGTACATTTAGGTTGTTTCGAGGGTTAGAAAAGAAATGTAACACTCTTAGAATAGAATGTGGCACATAGTAAATGCTCAATAAATGTTTCATAGTATTATTTGTAATATACATGAGGATTAAAGCTCTTTGGAGAAAAGCTGACCCATTCCAACTCAGCAGCGGCTATTTTTAAAAGAACAGCATTTAGTTTTGCCCATGCTTCTTTAAACATTAATCAAGTCCTTGGAAAATATTAGATGTTACTGAATAACTATATAAGCCATATATGCCACAAATTCTACACAGATAAGGTTCAGATCAAGCCAGATCCTGCAGATCCTGGGGTGGAATGTACTAAAGCTTCCCTATCACACTAGAGCTCACTTTATCGGCTATGATCAAATGATTTTTTTAATTCTTTTTTCCACCGTTTACTTTTAAGCCCTTTGGTAATATCAACATAACTTTTCAGCTGCTGAGCTACTAAACTTGAGAAACTCAAGTCTGCTTTTTTAACCTGAGGGAATTTCCCAAGAAATACTTATTACAGCTTGCTCACTAATGGTTCTTGGACCTTTATGAGTTATTTCTTCCACAATATAGTTTAACTGAGAGGTCAGATGAGGATGTCAGGTTAAAGAAAAAGTAGAATTGGAGATAGTGGGCTGGAGGGTAGAGGGAAGAACCAGCAATCAGGGACACGGGCTGAAGCTGGGAGTCCTGATGAGCTTCATAACCCCAGGGAGGTCATCAAAACCTTTATGAACCTCAGTTCTCAGCTAGAAAATAGGACAAGGAACTGAATAAAATTTATAAGTTTCAAGTTTTTTTTTAAAAAGTTGAAGAAGGAAAGAAAAAACCCACCTGGGCATTATGTTGATTACATACAACTTTCCAAAGTGTTCTCGAAAATGTTATTTTCTTCTTTGGCATCCACTCCCCAGCCCCAGCAACTCCCTTTCTATCCGTTTCACAATTCCATCCAATGCTGTCTTACCTCCAGCTCTCAAGGCTAGCAATGGGGCAGGTGCTTCAAAAGCACATTTTTATCTGAGGACCCTGCCATCAGACATGAGGAGTTAATTAACAGGAGAGAAGGCATTTGTCCTCAGGATGCTGTAGGGGAGATTCTCATAGTTTCTATTTGTTTCCCCACACTCTTGGAAGATCTGTCTTGCATGCCCCTTCTCTGAAAGCCTGATCCAGTGGCACCATGGCCAGGCATGTGACCCCACCCCCCAGGCCAAGTGTGGACCCAGGGCAGACACCTGACCAGAGCTAGGCCAAATAGATTCTCTAGGGGATTTGGAATTAGGATTCTGAGACATTAGGCCCTAATTGACGTGCATGAAGTTGCAGGGGCCATTTCCTGCCAGGAGAAGGCCAAGGCAGGGCCTCAGTCCCCTTGTCTGCCTCACCTTTCTCTGCAGGGAACATCAGGAATGAGGATCACACGGCCTCAGAGAGAAGAGTTGTCTCGGAACTGGGAATTCCCAAGAAACCAAAAAACTGCCAAGAACCAATACCCAAGCCATTATCTAAACTCGTGCTCTGGGAAATAACACTTGTACCATTTGGATACAATTCTCTTTATTTGTAAAGTTAATTTGAGTAGGTTTTTGTTAGCCTTTAAAAAGCAAATACCTACTTGAAGAAGGGTTTCAAGGAATTTATTCTGGAGCTCAAGACCCCAATGAATTCATGACTTGAGGGAATAACTCCCAAATAAGGACACCAAGACAAGGTATTGGACACGTACTTTGGGGCAGAAGAATCTTCTTGAGGTCCTTTAAATCCACAGGCAGATTCCTGTGCTATCCTTCTGGCTTTGCTGGGAATTCTAGAGGAACCTGCTTGGACAAGCTGACTATGTCATTTGCAAAGCAAACAGCGACTAAGATCTAAGATCTCATAGATGGAGAACACTGAAACTCGAGGTGGTATTTTTATAGCCTAGGCTTTGAGAGAGTTCTCTTTGGAGGCTGTTCTGGAGGCAGAATGAAGCCTTAGGCAGTGGATGCAGTCTGCTCCCCCCATGCTCATGGCTCACCTTGCATTCGAATCTCATGAGAGGCATTGTCGCATGATGGTCAGGAGCATAAGATACAGAGCCAGCTGCCTGAGTTCAAATCCTCACTCCACTCCTAACCTGGACAAGTTACTTATTAATATCTACCATCTACCTCCCCAGGTCCTTTAACATCAAAAGAGATCGTGTATGGAGCATCTAGTAGGTTCCAGACACTGTTCTACATACTTTCATATCAGAATGAAAGTTGCCATGTTTGCATGTAAAGTGCCTTAACTTATTGGTCACAGGAGGAACTAGAGATACCACTAAGAAACTGGGGGGTGGGGAATGTACATGTGTGGAACCCATGCTTAGTCATTTGGTTGTAATACCCAGTGGGAATTAATGAAACTTCATTTTAGAAACTCGCCACTTGCAGCAATGTCTCAGTAATTGTCAAAGTGCAGGACAAATCCCAGTGGTTTCTTTACCACTGTATCTGTCAGACAGGGGTCCTCACAGTGGACTATTCTGATGATGTCTTCTTCTAAGCCCCGAAGCAAAATGCACTATCTAGTGGCAAACTCATGGGCTTCATAGATTGAAGCTTGCAAAATCAACAGGCTCATCTTCTTACGTGAAATGTTATGTCAGAACACTAGCACAGTAAACACTCAAGCATTTATTTCTTTCCTTTTCTTCTATAAAACATTAACTTCACTCTATCACCATGTATGGTTGCAGTAATCTAGCCATCTCTTAAGCACCTCCTTGTGATATCATCTTGGCAGTTACAGCATGTGCTTTCATGAAATGTATTACATTCACTTCTCACAACACGGTACCATACTTCTCCCAACCTCTAGAAAAAAGTACAGATTTTTACACACCACTGCTTTCAAGACTACCACCCCCCACCCAGCCAACCTACCCTTTACAAATTTACTGCCTGCATCTCCTCCTTCCTACCCTTCCTGCAAACACAGGCGCACACGTGCATTTGACCTTCACCCGCTGAAACTTTTTTCCAGATTTCCAAAATGCTATCTCTTTCTAGTTTTTATGCTTTGCATTTGCAGATCCTTTTTCTGTCTGGAAAACTACTGTGAGACTACACTAAAGTCTCCTCTTCTGAGAAAGCTTCCCCAACTCAATCGGATAGAGTTAATCACCCCAACCTCTCTGCTTGTACTTTAAGTAACCCAGAAAGCATTATTAAATGCATATACATTATCTATTAAAGAGGGCACAAGCACATGCTTTGTGGCCCAGAGGCCATTTTCACTTACTAGTCCATTGCTGCCCTACCCTCCAGAAGAATGTCCTCTTCATGAAATAAAAGGCAGCATGAGGTAAATGTCTTTGGAGCATCTTCCCAGCCCGCAAGGCCTTTCCTTAACTGAGCCAGCCCTACCTTCTCAACCATACCTGTGGCCCCCAGGAGCCATTTTATACAACCTGGAACCAAGTCCCTGGCCACAGTTGTAGGACCAGTTGTGATGTTGGAGATGGATTTCCCAAAGGAAGAATCCCATCAGGAACCACAACAACCTCAAGATCCCACAGCACAGTCACACATACTCAAAGCTTATTGCAAAGTGAAAGTACATGCAGAAAGGGTGCGTAGGTGTCTCCTCACAAATGAGAAGCACCCTGTGAATTCTTAGGGAAGGGTGTATATGTTGTTCTGGGATGGGGGGTGTTTCTCTACCTTTACTAAAGGGAGGAATATTCAAGCAGAAGGGGGAGGAAAAGGGGCTTGGGCACATTTTTGCTTGAGCAAGCTCTTTTCTGAGAATCAAAGAACAAGGGGGTATTGTACTTGGTGGCTTTGTTTCCTGCTCAGAAACCACATGGCTCTGAAGAAGGGCAAGCTGATTGGTTGGATAGTTAAGGTTTTGCTACCTGGTGTCAGCTTGAGCAGTGTAGATATCCATGAGCAGCCACCCCCTGGGGCAAGTCCCTATTCTACCCTGCCTCAGTTGGACATCCCATCCAAGCTGTGCCAGAGTTCTTCCTTGATAATTTAGGGAACCTAAGGGGAGCAGATTAACAGAGAGGAGAAAAGGTAAGATGGAAGAGAAGGGACTTTTTTCAGTTTTCCAGCACTTGGACTGAGTTCATTTGTAGTAGGCAGAATTCCAAAACTGTCCCTAAGATTCTTCCCCTGGTATACACCTGTATAATTCCCTACCCTTGAGAATGAGAAGGACCTGTGAATATGAATTATCACTCCTGTGATTTGTCATGTTTTATGGCAAAAAGGATTGTATAAATGTAATTTATACCCTCAGTCAATTGATTTTAAGTCAAAAGAGATTATCCTGGGTGATCCTGACTTAATCAGGTGAGAAGCCCTAAAAGCGGCATAGAGTTTCCCCTGCTGGCTCAAGGAAGAAAACAAACAGCCGTGGGTGAACTGCCTATAGAGAAGGGTGGGCCTAGGAGCTGAGGCCTCAGTCCTATGACTTCAGGAACTGAATTCTGCCTACAAATAAGCTGGTGAGCCTGGAAGAGGGCTCTGAGCTAGACAGGAGAACCAAGCCCTGGCTGACACATTGATTGCAGCCTTAAAGAGAATCATTTTTGACTCATGGAAACCATGAGAGTATAAATTTGTGTTCCTTCAAGCCATTATGTCTGTGGCACTTTGTTACACAGAAATATATAACTAATACGCCATTCCAAAGGCCTAACTGGGTTGGGTCCAAAAAACAGACAGCCTAACACGCTTCTTCATTTAATTCCTCACTTTTGACCTGAGCTAGTTAACAATAGTTTATTTCAACTAGAAAGTCCTAATATACTTTTAGCTCTCTTACTTCATTCTTTTTTTTTTTTTTTGTCAATATACAATGTAGTTGATTATTGTGTCCCATCACTGAAACCTCCCTCCCTCCTCCCTCTCCCCCCCCCCCCCAGG
>NW_007730313.1:21281-65429 GCF_000696425.1 Galeopterus variegatus | reverse complement strand
TCGTTGTAGGTTCGTTGTTGAAAGATTTATTTGTTTTTTGTTGCTCTTGGAAATGCAAATATTACTCTGGTATCTAGCTCTCTTACTTCAAAGAAAGAATAATTAGCTAATGCCAAACATCACATGCTTGAATCCCTTTACATAGTTCTGTTGATACTTGCATTTCCTTCCCCTCTCCTTTGCATGATGGATGGTGTAAATCTGAATGAATGGGTAAGAAGAATCATGGAAAAATTCTAAGGGGTGGACATGGAGTGGAAAGCAGAAAAAGAGACTGCTTATGGTTGAAGCAATTATATGTAAAGTCATAGTATAAGATGATTATCTCCACAACATTTGAATAGAAGTATGCTTTCTGCTAATAAGGTTATAAAAAGGAAAAATAGATATATATTTTTTTTAAATATGCTTCCTCATCCCTTTAGGCACCAGAGCTGAAAAACAGTGAACATGTCGCTCTATTTGATGACTTCTGACCTTCAAACTGTAGCCAATGTTGTAACGACAATACCTTTTGGACAAATGCCGAACACCTCATCTTCTTAACCATAACAGTGGCCTAGTCATTTTGTAAAACATGAACCCACTCTCCTGGGCCAAATCTCTTCCTTGGGAATTTGGGGGACAGACACACACACACACAGACTCTACCACAGGTAAACCCTCTGCATAGATGCTCACAAGGGAACTTTTGCATTCTTGGTGGCCGTGGCAGCTGGGGAGGTACACTGCTCAGTTCTCCCATCAAAGAAGGAGTGGAGTTGGGAGGTGCAAGAGTGGAGTTAGCTGAGTGCCTCCAGCTGTTAGTGCCTTCAGAGCCTGCCTCAGCTTTTGAGCTGAAGCCATACATGTTCCAGGAAACCCCCAACTAATCATTAAGCACCACAGAGGTACTAGAGCCTGAAAATTTCCACCTAACACGAAACATCTCTAATAGATAATCTTTGTTCTGGGGTGCCACATTGGGTTGGCCTAAATTTTGTTATGTCTGCTTCATGGTCTGAAGCTCTCCCTCCTCACTTTCCATTAACAGATGTCTGATCTACATCACGGGGTGAAGGTTTTCCCTGTCCAGTCTAGCTTCCTCCTCCTTTTGTCTTTCACAGGCATTACATCCCAGCAAACCTCTTGTGCTCCTAACTCCATCTCAACATCTACTTCACAGAGGACCCAGCTAACTCAGTGGCTGTACTTGGCCATGTATGAGAATTGAAGAGAAGAGGAAACCAATCTACATAGAGACAAGAATGAAGCATACAGTCAGGAGAGAGAGTGAGATCTGACTGCTTTTCATGCATAAGCTCCATAGGACACTGTCAGTAACTCCCATGTTTTTCTTCACTTAACTTAGGCTTTACTTAACTTCACTGTTAAGTAAACTTTACTGTTTTGTCCCAAGGATAAGTAATTCATGTATATTTGACACCCTCTTTTAAAAAGTGGGGGGAGTTGGGGCCACAAAACCATCATCCTAATTGTAGCCCTTACATAGCTCTACCAATATGCAACCCCTCTCCACCCACCATCCACACCAAGATAATTCCCCAAGACAGGTGAGGGAAGGGACATGAGGAAGGAGACCATTAACACTAATTGAGATAATCTTCTTACGGTATAGAAAAGAAGGGCGATTTCAATGAAGAAAATGAAAAAAGAAGAGAGAGAGAGAGAGGAAAGAAGGAAGGAAGGAAAGGAAAAGAAAAAAGGTATAATTTTAAAGCAATTAAAATAAGCTATTTTAAGAAATGGGCTTCAGTGGCTCTGCTTGTAGTCAGCAGAGGGATCAGAATGAAGAATATATCTGTTTGGTGACCACTAACACTCAAATATATTTTAGCAACATACATTGATTGAGGACCTCTATGTGCCAGGACTGCAAAAAGCATTGGTGATATAAACATGGAAGATTAATCTCTTAAAAGAGCTCAGATTATTGCAGAAGATAGACAATAAAAAAGAAGATTAAACACTCAGAATGAAATTCCCTTTACTTGGGTCATGCCTTGTTTAAAAGACAGGTGGTAGCCAGGTACAAGAGCAGTTGTTCAACCAGTTACTGAAACATTAAGAAAAGCAATAAGGAAATATTCCACTTTAATAAGCAGAATGGAAATTCTTTGAAAATTAGGGGCAGTTTGAAATTAGGAAGAGGAATAGCATACTAAATGTAACTGCCACATCTATCAAGAGAAGAATAAAAAGGATTCGGCACCAATGTCAACAGGAAAATACCCTAAGCCATAATTATGGAAAACATATCTCCTCTTAGGAGACCAGTTCCAAGCCTGGCCTGCCCAAATTCCTCCTAGGAGTTTATGTGGGCTGCACCACTGGTAAGATGTCCCTTAGAACCTGAGCCCTCCATGGACATCTGATTAGTCCGTTTTGTGTTGCTATAACAGGATACCTGAGACTGGGTAATTTATAAAGAACAGAGGTTTCTTTGGCTTACAATTCTGTTTTGTGTTGCTATAACAGAAATACCTGAGACTGGGTAATTTATAAGGAAAAGAGGTCTGTTTGGTTTACGATTCTGGGACAGCTGCATCTGGCACAGGCCTCAGGCTGCTTCTACTCATGGCAGAAAATGGCAGGCAGCTGGTGGGTACAAGCAGATCACATGGCGAGAGGAGCAAGAGAGGGGAGGTGCCAGGGTCTTTTTAAGGAACCAGGTCTCATGGGAACTAACAGAACAAGAACTCACTCAAGCTCCCCTCCCCCAGGGAGAGCATTAATCCATTCATGAGGGATCTGCCCCCATGACTCAAACAGCTCCCAACACTGCCACATTGGGGATCAGATTTCCACATGAGTTTTTGTGGGAACAAAACATCCTAACTCTATCAACGTCTCCACATCGTTCCCCTCCATCTTTACAACTGGAGCTTTACAACTATCTACCCACCATGATCTACATTTCTTGGCTCCATTTGAATTCATCTCAGTTTCTTTTGATTAGTGCGAGTATCAGCCACCAAGATGGTTCCCAAGTATTTCTGACTCGTGGTATTCACATCCCTAGTAGTACTCTGCCATATTGAATAAAGCTGACCTATGTAACCAATAGGATATTGCAGAATAACAGTGTGTGTGTGACTTCTGAGGCTGTTAGAAGAGACACTGAGGTTTTCACCTTACCCTCTTCCATCATTCACTCTGAAGAAAGCCATCTTGTGAGGACACTCAAGTAGCCTGTGGAGAGGACCACATGAGGAGGAACTGAGGTCTTCTGCTGACAACAGCACAGTGCAAGTGATCCGTCTTGAAAGGGGAGCTTTCAGCCCCAGTCCATCCTTTAGATGACTGTTGCCCTGAATGATATCTTGATTATAACTTCATGAAAGACCCCAAGCCTGAACTGTCCACCTAAGCCACTATTGAATTCCTGACCCACAGAAACTGTAAGATAATATTTATTATTGCTTTAAGTGGCTAGTTTTGGGATAATTTGTTATGTGGCAAGAGATATTGAGTACCTGGAGGTGGGACATGGCCCTAGGAAAACCTGAAGTGTGGGAGTGGCTTTGAAATAAGAAAATGAGTGGAATATGGAAAGCCTTTGAGGGCAGTGTTAGTGAAAGTATAATCTTCTAGACCAATGCCAAGCAGGAAAGCGGGGTCAGAGCCCCCTCAGAGAGCCCCCACCAAGGAAATGTCTAGTAGAGCCAACGCAGCAGGGCTGCCGCCAGGACCCCAGAACTTCGGGGCCACTGGTAACGTGCAACGCAAGCCTGGAAATGCCACACTCACCAGTGTGGCCTACTGGACTGTGCATGGCAGAGCTGTGGGAACAAGGCTGCCTGATGCTTTGGGGGCCCAGATGAACCATCATGCCTAGGATGCAGGACTTGGAGTCAAAGAACATTATTTTGGAGCTTTAAGACATAATGTCTGCCCTGCTGGGTTTCAGATTTGTTTGGGGCCTGTTTTTCCTTTCTTCTGGCCTATTCCTCCCTTTTGGAATAGGAATGTGTACCCAATGCCTGTTCCACCATTGTATCTTGGCAGGAGATAAATTTGGTTTTGTTTTTCAGGTTCACAGCTGGAAGGACTTTTGCTTTTGGTCTCAGATGAGACTTTGGACTTTTAAGTTGGTGCTGGAGCAAGCTAAGACTTTTGGGACTGTTGGGATAGAGTGATTGTATTTTGTATGTGAGAGTGACATGAGTTTGGGGGGGCCAGGGACGGAACGATGGAGTTTGGATGTGCTGTCCCCTCCAAAACTCATGTGGAAATTCAATCCCCAATGTGGCAGTGCTGGAATCTGACTGAATCATTGGGGTGGATCCTTCATGAATGGATTAATGCTCTCCCTGGGGGAGGGGGTAGTAATGAGTGAGTTCTCGCTCTATTAGTTCCCATGAGAGCTTGTTGTATATAGAACCCTGGCACCTCCTCTCTCTCTTTTGCTTCCTCTCGCCATGTGATCTGCTTGTACCCGCTGGCTCCCTGCCACTTTCTGCCATGAGTAGAAGCAGCCTGGGGCCCATGCCAGATGCAGCTGTCCCAGAATCGTAAGCCAAATAAACCTCTTTTCCTTATAAATTAACCATTCTCAGGTATTTCTGTTATAGCAACACAAAATGGACTAAAACATATAACATGCCTTGAACAAACCAGTAGTAGAAGCCTGATTGCCTTTAGGGAGGCTGCCAGTGAGGGCTTAAAGGGAAGTGAGGAAATTGCTATGAAAAACTGAAGGAAAGGGGATCCCTGTTATGTAGTGGCAGAAAATTTAGCAACACTGTCTTCTTCATTAAGGTGGAGGTGGGAAATACATTAATGAAGTGGGTGATTTTGAACAGGAGTATCTACAACTATAGACATCCTGTTTTTTCCTACCATTGCACAGTATGTGTGAGGCAGGTGGATTAGTCTTTAGTTTGGATGTCTTCAGATGAAGGATAACTGCATTCAAGGAGATGTACTTGAACTATTCCCAAGGAGTCTCATCCCCACCTGTACTTGATTGGGATAGCAAGGTTATGGACGTTGAGCTGGTGCTGTAATGGGATAAGACTTTTGGGTGTCATGAGAAGAGGTGACAATATTTTGTATGTGGTAGGATATGAAACACTGGGGACCAGAGGGCCTTCTATGGCAGCCCAATCATCCCCACCTCCTGGTATTCATGCTTTTGTGTAGTCCCTTCTCATACTGAATAAAGCTGACCCATGCAACCAGTGGGATATGCAGAAATGACAGTGCGTGACTCCGAGGCTAGCATAAGAGATATTGCATATTCTTCCTTGTTCTTTCTCTTAGATCATTCATATTGGGAGAAGCCAGACAGTATGGCACGACAACACTCAAGCATCAGGAGGTACTGAGGCCTCCTGCCAACAACCACAACCATGTGAATGAACCATTTTGGAAGGACATCCTCCAGGCCCTGCCAAGTCTTCAGAAGACTGCAGCCCCAGTGGTATCATAAATGCAGCCTCATGAGAGAACTCAAGACAGAACCACCCCAGCGAAGCCACTACTGAATTTCTGACCCACAGAAACTAGGATAATAAATAAACTGCCAATTGCTTAAGTAATTTGTTACATAGCAATCGATAACTATAGGAGTCTGGGTTTTTTAGTTTCATATCATTATTACTTCTTTCCTTCTATCTACCCACCAAATATTCTGTAATAAAAAATATTTTTAGAAATCGTTCTTCATATGATACTGGAAAGAATGATTCCTCCACTTCTGTGACCACACAAAATATTTTTCTATTCATCTTTGCCTCAAGAAGATTAAAGAGATACACTAGGTGAAATCCACAGAGGGACTTTAAAATCATCAGAGGAATGGCTGCCAGAGCTCCAATGGAATCCATTCCAGCCACAGGGACAGCAGAAAGTAACAACGCACCTCAGTCAATGTGAATCAGCAGAAAAAAATGAAATTCTATTTAAGAAAGCCATATTTCCAGATTACCTTGTCCAGTTAAGGAACCGGCCACAAAAATCAGGTTTGCCTTAAGAATTGTCAAGTTAAATGAAGGATGCAGAGGTGGGAGAACAGCAGCCATTATGGGGGCAAGGCCAGACTCTTCCAGCCAAGAGGAAGGTGGCTATGTCACCCATTCATTCCAGCGCTGATGGCACATTCTACCCGAGGTCTCAGATTCTCCATATGTCAGTCCATATATTTGTGAACTTGACTCTAACATTATACCTTGTCCTTCTTTGTAGGCTGGAGACAAAAAACCCTCTAGTGAGAAGTCTAGACTTCACGAATGAGAGATTATCTCTGACATCAAGCCCCTTGTAGACTTGATTAAATGAGTTAACCCATGTATTTTGTTAGACACATAGTAAGAATGCAATAAATGTAAACTATAATCAAGCGATAATATGATTAAAGGTACTTACAGAATAACGAAGTTGACAAAATGGTAATTTCCATGCTATTTCTCTCTAGCACCCTCATGTAATTAAAAGACCTGATGCCTTTCATATCAATTCTATGAATATTTGATGTCCACTGTCACTTGACTGGAGAGTAGGAACATTGGTGGATATTTAACTGGGCTTTATTTGCAACGCTTGAATTAAACATGCGTGAACTTCCCAAGCCTATGAGTGGCTGCTTGCACGTGACCTTTCCCTTCCACCTACTCTTGGGCCCCTTCATGTGGTGTTCAAGGGACTAACTCTGTCACTTCGTGGAATACTTGGAGAATGACCTGACCCCCCCTCTCTCTGCTGTCACCTCCTTATTTCCTAAACAGGGAACGTTGCATGTTTTGCTTGTTCTTCTTTCAAGTGTCTATAAATGCTCAGGCTAGAGTTGTCTCAGCTATGGATATCTTTCCTTCATTCCCTTTTCATTTCATTTTTTGTCCTTTCAACTCACTTTCTTCCCCTTTTTGGTTCATTTATAACCCAAATACTGATCAAATTGATTTTTTTCATCTTTTGTTTTATAGGTATGTCTACTAGCAGCGTAAAAGGATTAGAAGTGCCTGGGCCATCAACATTTAATGTGACAAAACATTTTGAAAATTCTTAGAATTTTTCTTTACAACCTTAAATATTTCTAAGATTCTGAACATCTCAAATTAAACCTCCTTTAATTCAACCAGTGGGATCCTTGGTCAATTAGTTGACTGACTTTTCATTATGTTGTATTTGTCTTATTCAGTTAATAATATAAATTCTATTTTACTATACAAGAGTACTTCAAAATGTTCATGAAAAATAGAATTGAAAGATAATACCAATCTTTCCATAAACTTTTTGAAGTATTCTCACATACTTTTACATATGTTCAACATGCATTTTGTACATTGGCCTTTGCAATATTAGAACTTAAAGATATATTAAAGTAAAAACATTATTTTATCTAATTAATTGTGTCAGTTAATAGAGCAAATGAACAACTTATTACAGAAAGTATTTCATTTATATATAGCCTAGGTACCAAATGCTTGGTTATATGTTATTTAAGTTAGTTAATGCTTTCTACCTTAAGAATGGATAGAATGTCAGTAAAATTGACATGCAAGGATCCCCATTCATAAAGTACAGCAATACCACATAGTTTAGCCTAAGTAATGGCTCAGGTTGGTTTTTATGAAAGTAAGTGCTGAGACAAAGTCTGGGGTGCAGGTAGTTTATTGAGGATCAACATCTGTGAAAGGAAGGGGAGGAAGGAGCATTGGGCAGAGGAAAAGTGACAGGGGTCTGGAAAGCCTCGGCCAGTCTCCTGGAGCAAGCATCTGCTGTTGCAGTTGGACAAGAGGGCAGATGCCTTATTCCCGCCTCGCTCAGCCTCTGGATGGGAAGCTCATGGAAGGGCAAGGTGGTTCTTCGAAGCTGTGAGGAGATAGTGAAGGAGCAGTCCGCTAAAAATGGTCTGCTATCACGTTCCCTGCAGCTGGACAGCAAGCCCTTCATTCAAAGGGGATCTGGTGGTGTGTCTCTGTGTCTATCATACATGGCATTTTTGAAATTATGTTCTAGAGCACCAGCCTTCTGCAAGATGTACTGGCAATGTCCTTGGGATGCCTGTTCACATTCCCCTATTGTATTAGTCCATTTCTGTTGCTTATAACAAAATACACAGAACTATATATATGCTATAATTTATAAAGAAAATGAAATTTATTGCTTACAGTTTCTGAGGCTGGAAGTCCAAAGTCCATCTGGTCGTTGTGATAGTGACCCAGTGGTCTCACACTGCAAGATGGTGGAAGCAGAGAGAGTGGAGAGAGCAAAGAGAGCAGAGACAGACAGACAGACTCTTCATTCTCCCCTTTTAAAACCCTCAGAACCACACCCCTGACCAAGATTTTTAATCCATTCACTACGGCACAGTCCTACAATCTAATCACTTCTTCAAGGCTCCACCTTTCAATCACCATAATAGGATTTCCCACCCTCTTAACAGTCATAGTGGAGGCCAAGTTTCTAATACCTAAAACTTGGGAGACACAATTCAAGCTTCAATGAGCTTTGGGGGGACATTCAGTCCACTACACCCATCATACATGGACGTCAGACCGCATACATGAACACATTAAAGTCCCTGAGAAGTCAGTAATCAAACCTGTTTGACATTATTTAATTCATTGGTTGCCACTATTTAACCATAGAGCACTTTTTGGGAGCACTAAAAGAAAAAATGCTGTCCAACACAATTTACTAAGTACCTAGACTTTCTTTGGATAGAAACTGCACTTCTTTCCGATAATGGGAACAATTACTTGCTTAGGAAGAAAGGTAAAGGCTTGGTTAAATATGCTCTCTAAACCTCTAAAGAGAAGTACAGCTTATATATCCTCCCATCTTAATTGCTTTTAAGTAAAGTAGTAAAATAGAACAAGTCAGTTAATAGCCACTTTCTATAACTAATCACCATAATTATAGCTCTGCCTAAAACTTGGAGCTCAGGATAAAAGTCCTGTGAAAATAAGCCAGATGCTCAGCAGAGCTGCTCAAACCCACACAAATGAGCCAGTTCAACAGGATATTCACATTCACATACGGTACCCACTGCTTTTAGCTTAAGGCTTAGAGGGGAGTTAGTCACTAGAAGACCATTTATTCAGCCTGCTGCAAGTTGATCACATTCACATACGGTACCCACTGCTTTTAGCTTAAGGCTTAGAGGGGAGTTAGTCACTAGGAGACTATTTATTCAGCCTACTGCAAGTTGATTTTTTTTGTGCCTCTGATCTATATTTGGGGTGTACTAAAAGTGGCCAAGAATAGGAGTCAAGAAAGAGAAACAGTTTTTATGACTTTCATGTAATGAAACTGCTAAAGATGTTCTAGTTTTCTGGTTGTAACCCACACATCTCCAGCCTCCTGTATCCATGCGGCATCCCTGGGCTGTCAGGCTTGTCTTTGTTTCCACTTTGCTGGCTCATCAGCCCCCATCCACCCATACAGGACTTGAGTCTAGAGCAAACCTGAGACCCCCTGGGCTGTCCTAGAAACCACCTTGGAGATGCAGAGTGGTGGTGAGTGGGTTTCCTCCTGGTGCTGTCCTCCACCTTTGCTGATGATGTCTGCTGTGTCTGGCTCTTTGGGAGGCTGCTCCGACTGCCAGTGCACTTCTAGGTTCCCAAAGCTGTAAATCCCTCCAGATGCTGATGGGGCCATATGGCTTCCAATCCATATTCCTTCCCAGACACCACACACAGCATAGCACAGATATAGAGAAACCATCTCTCCAGCTATTAAGAGGGTCACACTTGGCCCTGAAGCTGGAGAAGACACTGCTTTGTACCATGGAGTCTTAATAGCTCTTTAACTGCCACTTAACATCCCTAAATACAGGAATCAGACCTACCTAGTCCCTCAAGTTGGGCCAGAAGACAGAGAAATGAAGAATGTGGTAGTCTCTACCCTACCACCCTTTCCTCCATGAGAAACTTCTTTCTTTTTCTTTCTCCATGCAAATTACTCATGTAATTTGAGGCTTTGGGACCAGCAGTGAAACAACCAGAAACATAGTGGAGAAATTGTACTCCTGCCCCAGTGGTTCAAACACAGTTTCTTCTCAATGGGAAGGAAAATTATTATTATTATTTTTTCTTTCTTTCCAAAGACTCAAAGAAGTTCCAATGGCATTGGAAGGAAGGGTGGCTCTTCTGTGGGCATGTCAGCCCGATTTTTCTGTTAATGCCATCCTGTCTGTCAATTCAGAACACTGGAAATTCTGTGGTGATCAGCCACTGCTTAATGTGGAGATTATAAACGCATACATAGTGACAGCAGCTCAAGATCCCCTTATCATAGCTTCCCCTCCTATCATATAAACCATGAGAAGGAGCTTGGTGGAAAAAGTGGGTGGGAAAAACACAATTTAATTTTCAAAGCTTCAAAAGATTGGCATGTTACATATTTTGTAAATCCACCATATTCAAAAAGGATATGTGCCTAGGCTTCTTGGAAAGAAGCTACTAATGTCGACAGTGCCCAGCCTAGAAGTCAACTGCAGATAATTCCCATAGTGCTGAAAGGTCCTGCTTCTCTCTGCCTGAGGGTGTTCTCTAGGAAAGTGAGCACCTAGGCCTATTTGCAGGTCTAGCTAGAGGTGCAAGCAGGTTAACACCCAGGGTCCACCTTCAACCAGAGAGGGGCAGGAGTTTATAGATAAATACCTTAAAATTCTCATTTCTTGATGGGACAGTTCTGAGGGTGCTCTACGAAGTTTCTCACAGGGCCCCCAGTAGGATTATTCTCATTACCCACAGCAGTAACCTGCTCATTAATGCAACCTTAATTTTTTTTTTTTTACTTTTCTGTCTCACTTGCCAACTCCCTCACCATATTTCCTGGCATATTTCCTCTCAAATAAATGACCTGCATCCAAATCCTTATTTTGAGTTTAGCTTGGGGGAGCCCAAGCAAAGAGAAACCCCATACAAAAATCTGAGATTTTATTTCTGAAGTCTTACATGGAGCTTCGCAAACCTCCTATGGTGTTGACCTCTGAGATGTTTTAATAGAACCAGCATTGGATTTACCAACAGTTGGAAAAATTCCTATGTCTTTGCTCCTGGGCCTTCACAGACCAGGAGAAAATGGTGGATTGGCTCGCTGAGAACAGTCTGCAGCTGATAGTACTAGAAAAAGATGGGAAGGCTTAGAAAGTACCTCCAAAGGAAGGAAGGGAGGATAAATCCACTTTGATCAGGCATTAGAACTCTGGAGGAGCCTGATGGGGACAAGGAGACTGTGCTTTGTATTAGTCCTTATCGGTGACTTCAATTTGGCTAATGTCTTGCAGTTTATGGGCAATGGATTAGCATCACTGGAAGATGTGGGAAAAGCATTAAGCATGCATACAAGGAAAGAAAACAAGCTTTTGCAAATCTCTTGCAGAAGGTAGCATAGGAGGAAGCAATAGAATGGGGTCTGACAAACCACCCACATTGAAGCAAACTTGGAGATACTGCTTATGGTCACTGTGGAATCTCATAGTGCCTGAGGAAGTAGGCTTTGAATTCTCACTGCTACCAAAGCTAATTTAGTGGAACCAGGAGAAGCAGGTAGCATTGGAGGCTGGCAGAAAAGTTGCTCAATATTTTCAGCCCAGAGGCTAAAATCATCAGTGAAAGGAACTAATATGGGTAAGGCCCAGAAATCTGAAAATGTAGATTACTGAGCTCCCCTCTGGATCAAAAGGCCACTGGAAAAAGAAACCTAGGGTTCAATATTTTGCCATCAGGATTATGAAGATGGGCAAAGAAAGTCAGCTGTAGTCACTAGGTAAACTACTTTCAGGTGTTAAAGGAGCTGGAGCCTAGATGGGCAGATCTAGAAAAGAGCCTAGAGCATCACACAGGCAGTGTTGCATCTATACTTGCAAGGGAGTCAGGAGCCTGCTCTATGGCTCTGGTACCTGAAACCCTAGAAGGGACATTATCCTGTCCTGAAAGGGGAAAGCCCAAGATTGGTGCAGTAGACATGGCCACAATTATTTTTTTAACTGTCACTGAGAAGAAGACCATTATGTGGGAAAATGGCTGTTGCCCCAGATGATTCAAAAGCTAAAATTATCTCAACAGGAGTGAAGAATACCAGGTGGGGCCAATACACGAGCCACCTGCTAAATTTTTAATGAGTTTCTAAAATATGAGGGCACTTCAAAAAGTGCATGGAAAGATTCATATTATTTTTTAATCCTATTCTTCCTTGCGCTTTTTGAAGTACCCTCATAGATACCCTTTTTTTCTTTTTCGTGAGTGACAAGGGCCCTGGGCGTGCCAAGTGTCTTCTGTTTGCCTCTCCGTCCTGCTCCTGGCCATGAGGTTAATGAGTAGGGATCATCACATCAGCAAGCTTCCAGGCTCTTTGGCTTACATTTGGCTTCAGCCAATGGGAAGCCCTAGAAGGAGATCAGAGGGAGAAGAGAGGGAGGCTGGGGTATTTATTCCCCTGGCTTCCTCTCCGTCAGGTCGCCCGGGTTGGCTGTGGATGTCACTAAAGGTTACTTCTTCTCTCAAAGGGTTTTGCTCCATAGGACTCCCTCCTTCCAGGTGCTAATAACCTTTCCCTCTCTTCATCTTGCAGTGCTGGGGTGATAACACAGTTGCTGCCAGCCTTGGGGTTTTGCCCTAACCCTGTGGTTTCTGGATAGCCCATCCACTCCTTCATATTTGGTCCTTTTGTAAGTAAATCCTCTTTAAGTTACCCTGATTTGAATACACTATCTGTTTCCTGTTGGGGAGCCGGCTGCTACAGTGGGGGTGACTTGGGGGGTAGGATGAACTAGTTTGGGTGCCACAGTGGTAGGAGCAGGGTATAGAGAAGGGTCACCTTGTCAATTACCTGGGCTCCTCATGGACCTTAGAAAGAGCTGGCAGAGAACTCCATGTCCTGCCCCACAGCCAAAAGCAAAGGCCTAAGATGGGGCTCAAAGCAGCAACTCACAAAAGACTTTTCCTTTCAGTTGTATGGACATGAGGGAGCCAAGAGTAATGTCCAAACCTGAGGGTGAACAGGGTGGGCTCGGAGATGAGAATGGAGGAATCACCCCAGCCATGGGGCCAGTGAGGACTCCAAACATGCTGTTCATTTGAGTCAGCGAAAGTATGACTGCCCTGCCCCACACTGCCTTCCCCCCTCCCCCTCAGGATTTCCCCAGGAGCAGGAGGATCCATGAAGGACTCAGTGCAGGAGCAGGAATGGAAGAGGCTTTGGGTGGGGGTCACTTTCCCACAGGGAAATCCCCTGCCCCACCAGGAGCCAAACTCATTTATGCGGGTCTTGGAGAGTCTACGAGCTGCTGACCTTGCAAAGTAAGTAACCCCAGGAGCCTAACCCAGTTACAGACTATCTATCCACTTGTCCTCTGAAGGAGTCGACTGGTGAGAAGACACAGCAGGGGGAACTGAGGCCGGCTATGAAGGTGTAAAACTACACGACTATGCCTGTTGTCAAATAAGGTAAGTCATAACTAGAGCCAAAATGTTGTTATTTTAGTTATACTAAGTTTCCATTTGTATTGTCAGGGCTAGGGTTCAGACCCTTCAAATCCACTGTACAGACTGGGTCACCAGACCCCTCACACACAGGTCCACAAGCTCTATGTAACTGGGAAAGTTCCCAGGAGCCACTGGCAGATGACAAAAGCTCAGTCCTCAGCAGCAGCTTACAGCAGTCTCAAACAGCAGTAGTGGCAGTGGCCTCTCAGAGGGTCCTGGGGGCACTGTCAGAAACAGCTTGCAGCAACAGCAGCCTCCCCATCCCTCTGGGATCAGAGCCAGTCATCCTTTATACTTAAGTCCATAACCCAGGACACCTGGTTGCACATGCTCAATTACATTAGACAATAACGAAGAAACACCTGGGAGCATGTGCATATTTACATCAAATGCTCGGGAAGATTCTGAACATCTGAGGGGCCCTGACCATTTTCCTATATTTTCCCAACAGAAGGGCTGTCGATCCACTCTCCAGGTACTTATTTACATGAATGAATTTCCACAGAGGGGAGGGAGGTTTTGTGAAAAGGACATTTTATGGTGCAGGGACCCCTGGGAGAGACATGGACAGTGGTGGGTTCAGTCTGGCACCTAGTGCCCAGCTTCACAGACCAGATTTAAACTCCATGAAGAGAGCAGCATTTGGCCCACTTCAGGTCCAATGAGGACTGCAGGGCATGGTTTCTGTTTGGCCTCTGGAAGTTTTTGCAGTCCAAGCTTCAGTGCCCTGGGCAGGGCAGCAGTCTCCAGGAGGGGACACATGACAAATGGGCAGAGCATGATTCACCCAACAGGCCCAGCAGCCACAGGGAAGATCTGCAAGCAAATGAGACACTGCCTCGGGCTCCCTAGGAAGGTATGGCAGAATGGCACTTTGTAGCGGCATGGAGTAGACCCCTAGTGGGCAGGTAAGAGTAATGAGCCAACAATTATTGGGGACAAATGCTAACAAGCCTTGTTCCCACTGGCTGGTGATACAAAGAAGTGCCATATGTTTGTAGCGGCATGGAGTAGACCCCTAGTGGGCAGGTAAGAGTAATGAGCCAACAATTATTGAGGACAAATGCTAACAAGCCTTGTTCCCACTGGCTGGTGATACAAAGAAGTGCCATATAAGAAAGGGGTGGTTTTGTTTTAGCCCATCCATGGCACAGATAAAAAGTAATTGGGAAGAAAAGCATGATAGAAAAATACGTAATAACTCATTAAATTAAATACTTTCTAGTGGCAGCTGAAGTGAATGGAGGCCAAAGAGAGAAACATGACCTAAGGGAAAGCGCCTTTCATGGGCCGCTCAGAAGACATTTCATTGAGAGAAGCTCATCAAAAGCTTCTGGTATCCCGGCTCTTGCTTCTAGGCACTGAGCTTCCACTAACACTGAAGGGTTAAAAGCAAGCAGCCCAATCACTTGCTGTCCTGCAGTTGCTGTAAACAAAAGTTGATTTGTCTAAACTTTGATGCCAGTTTCTGCCAGTCAGGCAGGAAATATAACTTACCTTCGAAGCAAAAGTTTACCACATTGCCATTTTATTATGTTTTGTACATGGTTTCCTATTTCTTTTGCACTTCTGTTGAAGCTCTATAAAAGAATGATGTCTTCTGAGTGGCTAAGAGTAGTAATAATAGCAGCTAACTTCTGAGCACTTAATATGTACTAGCCACGAATGAAGTCCTTTATTTGCTCCTCTTGTTTAGTCTTCACTACAACCCTATGATTTAAGTACTGTGACCAAGCTCATTTTCCAGATTAAAAAACAGGCACAGAGAGTTTAAATACTTGCTTGTAGGGGGACCTGGGATATGAAGAGTGGCACCCTGGACTCTAGGCTGCTGTTTTGCCCCACACCCCCACCTACCCCACATAAGATTATGATGACAGATTTCAAGCCAGCTAGTACCACATGAAAATCGATCCTGTGTGTGTTTTAAACTTATATTCACCCTCAGTTTATTTCCAAAAGTTTCCATGAAATGTGCGTGCCAACTGCCTGGCATTTCCCTCCTTTATCATGGCACTTCCGAGCATAGTCCCCTAATCTATGCAGGTGGGTGGGGGTGTGGGGGGTACAAACAGCCAACCAGGAAAAAAAAACCCACCAGAGCAAACGCCATCTAGAACTTGTTACTTCCATTTTAAATATATTTGAATGTCATTTCATTGTTTTTGTCTTGAACAAAATATATTACCTTATAGTTTAGCACACAATATGAACTATTAAGCAAGTAATTAAAATCAGTTGTGATGAGGTAAGGGAAAAAATTGTAAGAAAGCATGCGAGAATACTTAAGACTGTTATGGCCAGAGTATACTGGGAGGTATGGTGAACAAAACTGAAGCTTCAACTATTTTTTTCTCCAATTCTCCCTTTTCGAATTTGAGAAAAAGTGCTAAAAGGGATACGAAATAAATCAGATATTTTGTGCAGATGAAAATGTAGTTTTCCTCAAATCATTTTTATTAGGAGTAAACACTTCTTAGGGCAACAATATTGTTTTCTCAGAATTGAGTACAAAATTGGAAATATCCCTTTCTCCCAATTATGGCAGGAGAGCAAAAGGGGAGTGACTTGCCATCAGGTGTCCTATATTATATTTCTGAATCCCAACCTTAACATCTCGCTTTCTTCCTTAATCTCCTGGACTCCACTTTCCCCTTAACCACTTTTTATGCACCTTATATACATTCCTCTGCCAACAGAACAATGAATTGGTGACAACTTAAAGATTACACTCTTCTTTTCATCTCATTTATATTACATGGTAAATCAAGAAATTGTACAATAAATCATTTATGAAGAAGAAATAGAAACCATATTAATATTTTGACCATGAATCCTAATCAGAATATTAACACCCAGCAATACTAGTAAAAAAGGCCACATAGTTTTGCCTAATTATTTACATAGGAGCAACAAGAATATTATGATATGGGCCTTCTTAGGTTTGCTTTTCTAAAAGTTATAAGAAATCTCAGGTGGATTTTTAGAAAGCTTTATTATTTGCTGTCATGAGGCTTAGCCTCCTAGCAAAGCTGAAGAATTTCTCTCTACCAGATTTCACCAGCAGTACCTATAATAAACAGATTCCTCTTTGGGGGGGGGGACTGGGAGGGGGAGGGGAGCTGCTGCCAGTTGGGGGATCTGAACCCTTGACCTCGGTATTGTCAGAGCCACCCTTTAACCAAGTGAACTAGCCAGCCAGTCCTCTGTTTTTTGAGGTCCCTTAAATACCCCAAGCTTCCTGACCTGCCCAGAAGTGACCTTTCTTACTCACCTGCAGGAGGGTAGACGCTGCAAGCCAGGTACTAGGCCAGTTTTTCTGGGAGGACTTTTCAAGAGTTAGTTCCTTAGTTCCTCAAAAGTGTCTGGTCATATCTGACTAAATGAATATCTTTCCCAAACATCTAGGTGCAAGGCCTTAAGAACATCACTAATTTTTCCAATTATGGTCTGGTTTTAACAGATTTAATCCACCTAAAAAGAAAAGTATGATCTTTTCCCTATAGGAGATGAATGAATAATAAAGTTAAAAAGCCAAGCATTACTCATATTGCTTAATAATAAAAACAAAATTAAATTTGTTTCATTAGCATGTTGAAAAATACTGTAAAGTTAACCTTCAACACGTACAAAAGTGAGCTCTGCATTAGAGCTCTACTGAGCTGCCATTAGAGGGCACTATAAACAGGTTACAGAACAAATCCCCAGGACTTTTTTCTGGTTCACAGCTTGACTGTAGCATTTGTCTTACTGAACCTTACTTAGATCATTAGTAACAAAAGTAAGATGGTATATATCTTTGAGACTTGGTGAATTTGTAAACTCATATTTTGTTGCCACACCAGGTTGGAGGATATTATTTAGGGGATTTCTGCCAGGGGTGGAGGTGTGAAAAGTAACATTAGAAGTCTCCTCTTGTGCAACATTAAACTAGACCCCTCACCTCTGCTTCATTTACTTCAATAGCTTTTCAAATACTTTATTATACTGTAGCAAATTAGAATAACAGGCATCTATGTACTCATCCTAAGGTGTAACAAGATATAGATATTTTCTTCAGATATTTTTAAGGAATAAAAGATGTTACAGATAGTTGAAGTCTTTTTTAACTCTTTCCCAGTTCCATTTGCTTCCCTCCCCTCCCTATGTTTACTAATTTCACAATAAACCACTGTTCTGAAATTGATATGTGTCCTTCCCACCCTACAGAGGTACCATTCATATTACGTTCTCTTATGTTCCAAGGGGGCACTGTTCTTCCCTTCCACTTGGTTTGTGTTGTTTATTCCTGCTACCGGACTGGAAATTATATGTTTTCTTCCTATTCTTTTTGTACTGTATATTCAAGCCAGCATACATGTTACTTTTAAGGATCTCAGAATCTAAAATATGGTCTTCCCTGTTTCTCAGAATCTTAAATATGGTCTTCCCTGTTCCCATTCTTCAGGGCATTGATCATATTACTCTTTCTTTACCATCATTGCCCATCACTCATAAATATTTTTCCCAAATTTTTGAGTGTGGGTAATGGGAGGAGCATCTGTCTACATCAGCTCAGTTAATCAAGTTGCTGGAAGTCCGCAAATAACCTTCTAATTGGTCTTCTTCCCAATCCATCTCAACACCACTATCAGATTAATTTTCACAAAGTACAGTATTTCATTGCATCTCCCTACCACCTGTGAACGCTATATTACTTTATAGTTCAAGTGCTCACCAGTAACGTTTGGAACCATGTAATATGTCCCATCATATTTTTCTAACTTCTCTCACTGTTTTTAACACAAATCCCCTAATCCAGATCATGATCATTCTTCACTGGTTTACAATACCTGCTGTAGACTGGATGTCCCCCCAACCTCACTGAAGCTTAATCCTCACTGTAAATGTTGAGGGTGGGAAATCCTATTATGGTAATTGAAAGATGGGCCCTCAAAGAGGTGATTAGATTGTACGACCATGCCGTAGTTAATGGATTAATAATGGTGGTCATGGGCATGGTTCTGAAGGCTTTAAAAGGACAGTGCATGAGGAACTCTCTCTCCTCTCTCTGCTTCCACCATCTTGCAGTGTGAGACCCCTTGGGTCACTGTTTCCACCACCAGGTGGACTTTGGATTTCCCAGCCTCAGAAACTTAAATAAACTTCATTTTCTTTATAAAATGCCCAGTTTCAGGTATTTTGTTATAAGAAATGGACTAATACAATACCTTCTGCGTTTATTTCTTTATCTTTGCTTTTTATTATACTTGTAGGCAATTATTTCTCTTCTTTTTCTCTCTTCAAATCCTGTCCTCCCGCTTACATACATTTAAGGACCAATTTGTGAGTCTTATACCAACTACTCCATATCCATCTTTATCTCTTGCCTCATCTTATAAGACTAGCCTATCATACAATTTTTTATTTTTATTTTTTTTAAGATGACCGGTAAGGAGATCTTAACCCTTGGCTTGTTGTTGTCAGTACCACACTCTCCCAAGTGAGCCAACTGGCCATCCCTATATAGGAATCTGAACCCATGGCCTTGGTGTTATCAGCACCACACTCTTCCCAGTGAGCCACGGGCCAGCCCCAGTCATATAATTTGACATTGATCATATACTCTCTTAAGCCCTGTGTTCCTTGAAGGATCATTTCCTTTTGATTGGAAAGTAGGGTTGTTTGTTTATTGGCTCTTTCATTTAACTGACAGATGCCATTAATATTTATTATTTTGAGTTCAACTTCAAAACACTTTAGCAATTAAATGCAAAGCATTTGTATCCTGTTTGTAGAGAATTGGCTGGGCTGGCTTTATGAAAGATTTTCAATTAAATCAGGGCTATCTCCCTTCCGTGTCATTTCACATCACTGTTACAATCATTCAAATATCTAGTGAGAATTTAAGTGCAAGTCTGTGCTATGCATCATGGGGAAATACATAGACATAGGACACAGAAGTCTACCTATCCATTAGAGATCATGCACAAGAGATGACAGAGTCTGGACTCAGACTACCTGAGTTTGAATCTCAGTTCACCCACTTACTGGCTATGCAGCTATGTGACCTTAGCAAATTCTTCTCCATGCCTTGCTTTGTTGTGCAAATGGCTAACATCCTGGAGCAGCATTCACTGGGAAACATTAATGGAGACAGAAAAACACATGGGTATGTGAGTCTCCAGTTATTTAGTCTAAGACAGCACATAACAATCTGGTCAAGCTGGATGTCAGACTTTAATAGAGCAGATCCCCCACACTTGGGTTGTGGGGCTTTTAAGCTGCAGGATTAGGAGAGCCTAGGTTTTTCCTTGGTGTGATCAGGGTCTGGAATACAATTGGAATATTACAGGTTAGGATTTTTCTTCCAGCCTTATCCTTCCAGCTTAGCATTGGTGTTGAGGTTAGCACCAGCTGTTCTGTCTGCAAAATCAAGGAACTGGAGTACAAGCCAGTGGCAGGATTCATCACCTCAACCTTCATGCTTGGAGAAGCCCCATGCCCTACTCTGGCAAGAAAAGAACTCAGACTGTCTGGGTTCAAATCTCAGTTCAGCCATTTACTGGCAAGCCTTGTGGAAAAGACTTGCTTTTGGCTATGGCCCAGAGTTTAAGGCAATTAGTTCTGGTGGGTTTCCATGGAACTTTGCAGTAATCCAGCTCCTTTTTCTAGAAGGGCAAGCTGTAGGGGATCATTCTTAGACCACTTAACTCTTACTCTCACTATTCTCATCTGTAACACAGGGGTAATAGTAGTACCTACCTTCAGGGTTGATGCGAGTTTAAATGGTTTACATATGGTATGTGTAAAAGAGTGGCTGGCACATTGCCAAGTGCTTGATAAGAATTAGCCCTTAGCATGTACACACATAATTATAAAATAAATGCCTTTCAAGTGGTCCCATCCTACATGAGTTTAGAGTGAATCACTAACTAGAATTTCCAGAAATGTTCATCTACATCAACCCATTGTTGGCATCATCTTAAATCTGCCTATACAGAATCAAATATCTTATAGTCAGCTTCCATCTCTGAATTCTACGCCTTTTCTATCTTCTTGGTCTGATCCCTGGTCTTCGAGGCCTGTCCACATTCTCTGAACTTCACTTATGGTAACTTGTCTGGATGGTTAAACACCACTTGTCTGCTCCTTATAGACATCCCAGACCTCCTAGGGACCTGGCTCCACCCAAGGCTCTGCTGCTGCTATTTGCCTTACCTCACCCTAGGACTTCTCACTGACTCTAGACTGAACTTTAGTGTGGGTCAGCCATTTAATCAAGTTTTATCCTTTATCCTCTCTTCCTTTAAAGCTCTGCCCTTGACCTTCCCTTCTCTTTTATGACAGTCATCTTAGACCCTTCAACCAGGCTGTATCACCTGTTGTAACTTCTGTTTTAACTCTTTATACTCTTCATATTTTCACCTCTTACAGCATTTCTTTCAGGACTAATAGAACGAAATCATAACATTTTATGGGACATTATAAGGTATACAATGGGTGCTCATAGATGAGTAAGACAAAATCCTTGCTATCAAGAAACTCATGGCTTATAGGAGAGACAAACTATGACAATGTTTATAATATTCCTTTGTTGTCCTTTTAACGTCCATGGGATCCATAGTGATGTTTCTTCTTTCATTTCCAGTATTAGTAATTTGTGACTTCTCTCATTTTTTCTTAGCCTGGCTAGAGGGTTATCAATTTTATTGATCTTTTCAAAGAACCAGCTTTTGATTTTGGTGATTTT
The DNA here is from genome assembly GCF_000696425.1 of Galeopterus variegatus. Classification (NCBI taxonomy): domain Eukaryota; kingdom Metazoa; phylum Chordata; class Mammalia; order Dermoptera; family Cynocephalidae; genus Galeopterus; species Galeopterus variegatus. The sequence continues at coordinate 44,258 of NW_007730313.1, read as the reverse complement.
CTCTACTGATTTCCTATTTCCCCTTTCACTAATTTCTGCTCTAGTTTTTATTATTTCTTTTCTTCTGCTTATTTGGGATTTAATTTGCTCTTTTTCTAGTTTTTTAAAATGGAAACTTAGGTCATTGATTGTAGGTCTTTCTTCTTTTCTAATTTACTCATTCAATGCTAGAGAGTTCCCTCTAAGCACTGCTTTTGCTGCATCCCACAAATCTTGATGAGTTGAATTTTCATTTTCATTTAGTTCAAAACAGTTTTAAACTTCTCTTGAGGTTTCTTTTTTAATCCATGTGTTATTCAGAAGTGTGTTGTTTAATCTTTAAGTATTTTGGGATTTTCTAGTTATTTTTCTGTTACGATTTCTAGTTTAACTCCAGTGCTGTCTGAGAGCAGACACTGTGATTTCTCTTCTTTTAAGTTTGTTAAGGTGCATTTTATGGCCCATAATGTGGTCTATCTTGGTGACTGCTCCATGTGAGCTTAAGAAGAATGTATAGTATGCTGTTGTTGGATGAAATAGTCTATGGATGTCAATTATATCCAGTTGATTGATGGTACTGTTGAGTTCAACCGTACCCTTACTGATTTTCTGCCTGCTACATTTGTTCATTTCTGATTAGGGGGTGTCAAAGTCTCCAACTATTATGATGGATTCATCTGTTTCTCCTTACAATTTTATCAGTTTTTGTCTCACTTATTTTTAAGCTCTGTTGTTAGGCACATATGCACTAAAGATTGTTAAGTCTTCTTGGACTATTGACCCCTTTATCATTAGTTAATGCCCTCTTTATCCATGATAATTTTCCTTGCTCTAAAAAAAAAAAAGACGTGATAAAAAATTTTTATAATAGAAGTGTGTATAGGGCAGACAGAAAATATGATAATCACTGAAAAAGAGGTGTATGGGTCAGAATTTATTTTTTGGCATCTACCATGTGTCAAATATGAGTTTAGGAAAAGGAGGCCAGAGCTGTTTTTTCAGGCATGACTTAACTGGAGACTGAATGCACAAAGCTGGTAGCAATAATGAATAAAATTCTGTAAGCTTGCTTTCATATTTGCTTCAGTTGCTGAACCATTTCAGAACAAATGAGACATTAAGACATTTCATCCCTTAATACTTAAACATGCATTAAAAAAACAAACAAAAAAACCTAAGGACATTCTATGATATAATCACAAAACACCATTATCACTCCTAACAACAATAATTCCCTAACCTACTCTAATACCCAGTTGTGCTTTATTCTCTCTTTGCTTCATACCTCCAGATACATTATCCATCTTTCTCTGTTATGCTCTGAGCCCTGAGAGGCTGACTTCTACAGACAGCCACAGCCAGGCTCCCAATTGGGGTCAGCCAATGGGAGTTACCTGCAGGCATGAGAGGCCAATGCGGAGCAACAGCAAAAGATCAGAGAGAGGGTGAGAGAGAGGCTGCGATACATTTTTGTTGTTCACCCCTGTCAGGTTACTGGTCTGGTATTGTCTGTATCTACCACCAAATCTCTGTTAAGCAATGTCCTGTTTAACAGTTCCAGCTATGACTGGACTCTCACAAGTGCCCCCATGATTGCTCTTTCAGGTCTAAGTGTGGTGGGTGATATTTCCCTGTCGTTTCTATTAGTCCTGCCTACAGCTCTCAATAGTCTCTTCATTAAAAAAAAAAAGTCTCTGTATTAAATGATTCATGATTATGTTCTTTTGCATTTGCCATCTGTTTGCTGCAAGGCCCCTGCCCAACATTTGAACAAACCACATTCAAACATTCACCATTAACCCAAAGTGTTTTCAAGCTTTTCTGAAAAACCAAAACCCAATCAAAGATTCTACGTTGGGGCCGGTCTGTGGCTCACTTGGGAGAGTGTGGTGCTGACAATACCAAGTCAGGGTTAAGATCCCCTTACTGGTCATCTTTTTAAAAAAAAAAAATTTTAAAAGATTCTATGTTGGATTTGGTTCTGCCTCTTTAACCTCTTAATCTCTTTAACCTCTTTAACCTCTTAATGGCAACTACTCCTTATTTTCTTGCCATTGACCTTTTTTTTTTGAGACCACACCAGTTATCTTATAAAAGTCACACATTCTGAATGTACCCAATTGTTTCCTTATAATGTCACTTAATTTGTTCTTCTCTGCTTTATATTTCCTTTAACTTGAATCTAATCAAGGCTTTAGACCCAACTTCCATTTTAAACATTGTTGAGCAGAATATAGGTAATGCCATATAATTTATAAAGTATTATTTCAGAAGTCCCATAGCATTGTTAATAGTAGAGCAATCAGATAGAAAGTTTGATTACCAAGTGATAATAGCCTTATTTCTCCATTGCAAAGGGTTCTTTTTCCCCATTTGCCATTAGCAAGTAATTTATGGGGGTGATACTTTGGTACCACGTGAATATCTGGTTCTCTGTCAACTGTTCAGCTAATAGTTTTAGCATCTGTTATTGGTCCTTGCCTGGACTGATTATTTCATTATGTCTTGCAATCTTATTATTTTCTTTTTTTTTTCTTTTTTGTGACCGGTAAGGGGATCGCAACCCTTGGCTTGGTGTCGCCCGCACCGTGCTCAGCCAGTGAGCGCACTGGCCATCCCTATATAGGATCCGAACCCATGGCAGTAGCGCCGCTGCGCTCCCAGCGCTGCACTCTCCTCAGTGAGCCACGGGGTCAGCCCGCAATCTTATTATTTTCTATTTCTATCATTACTTCTACATTTATTAGCTAGCACTCTTCTGTATATGAGCTTTATTTTAATAACAGGAGCTATTTATTTGTCCTGTCTACAGTTGCTATATATAGTAAAAGCAGGATAAACTCTATTTTTTTCCTCTTTAATTTCTTGCTCTGAAATTAGGTAATCAATGTAATGCTATTCCTAGTACAAACTGTCTATACTGAGTTTCATTAATGAAGTCTATACAATTAAGCTTGAATTGATTATCAGGGAAATTAAATGCTATACCTTCTCATGCACAATGTATTCAGCTTGTCTTCCTCTCCTTACCTTTGATTATGGCTGCAGAGGTGTTCTGGCCAGCCCTGGCCATCTGTACAGTTCTAGCACAAATAGATGCAGACCTCTAGTAGCACAAACTGCAGGAACAAAACCATTATCAGTAGCTGGAAATTACACCACAATTAGATTGCACATCACATAGGAGCACTCAAAATGCATTTGAAAGGGCTATCATCTCTTTTCTGTATTAGCTATTAGTTTCACAAATCTTTGATCATGAGGTCCTTGAAGCTTAACTCTATTATTACATTGCCTTCTCAACATGTATACTGAAATAAGCTATTTTGCTCCCCTAAGTGCTTCTGTCTGAAATAAGTAATGGATTTTCAAAAGCTAATTGTGAGACTTCTGGGTTCTGTTTGGATTTTTAGAAGTAATCATTAGGGGGTTGGCCATTTGTTATCCTTAAGCACCCCTTTGGATGTCTCAGTCACTCCCAATGTGCTATAACAGGTATTTGTTACAGGTAGCAGCTGCTGCTCACCAAACTTCCTGTCAGGAATACTCACTGCCAGTCAAGGTTCCTAGGCTCATCTATACAGCCCTGGGCTCTTCTCTGCAACCCCCACATCTTAGTAGCTGCTGCTCAATTATAAACACCAAAGCAGAGGAACAGAACCAGTCAGAAAGGAGAGGCTAATTTGGCCATTCATCAATTAACAAAATCTTTCTCCAATAAGACTAACAGTAATTAGCTAAAATTCCTAACACCCCCATGATTATCACAAATAAAGCCTCCCTCAATAATTGATGAAATTTTTATAGCTGTTGAGAAAACATAGAATAATTCATATATGCCTAAAGCATCTCGGCTACAGGATGTACCAAAATAAATTGTGCTAAGATCTTGTTGGTCTTTGGCTTTTTTTCTCTCAGATCCATTCTTTCTTTCTCCTGTCTGCTTTATTTTATAGGTGCTGTCTCCTGCAAGCTACAGTTCCCAGTGTATTCATTTTCTATTACTGTGTAGCAAATTACCACAAACTTAGTGGCTTAAAATAACATCCATTTATTATCTCATACTTCTGTAGTTCAGAAATCTGGGTTCATTTGGCTGGTTCTCTGATAAGATATCACAAAGTCCAAGTCAGGGTGCCCGCTGGGCTCTTATTTGGGGGCTCTGGGAAAGAACCCACTTCATAGCTCATTCAGGTTGTTGGCAGAATTCAGTTCTTTCCCTTTTCCTTGTTGGCTGTCAGTGGGAGACTAGGACTTGCTCAGTCATCGACTAGGGGCTTCCCCAAGAATAGCTCAAGGTTGAAGTAGACCATGATGAAGTTAGCTGCTCAAGGCTGCTAGGTAATATTCCTTCCAGCTGGGCAATGAGTTCTTTCTTGCTGAAGGATCTAAGACAGGGGTTGGCAAATTGTGGCCCATAGGCCAAGTCTAGGCTGCCACCTATTTTGGTACAGCCCTGCAAGGTAAAATTAGTTTTTATGTTTTTAATGATTACATTTTAAAAGGTTTTATAAGTACATACACAATATCTCAATTTTGCTGCTTAGCCAGCACAGGCTAAAATATTCACTATCTGGACCTTTACAGAAAAAAAAAAAAATCAGCAAAACCCTGAATTCTATGCAGAGCATCTTTGTGTCTGCTCAACCCTGGCAGGTCCGAAGAGAGGGCCTGCGGGACCTGATACTTGAGGAAGGGAGGAGAGAGGAGACATTCCAAGTAGAAAAGAAACAAAATCCAGAAACATGATAGCAGGGTAGGCATAAAAAGTGTAACTGTCATTTAAAACTCCCTGGAACAGAATATTTTTTTTTTTCATCTTTGCTAATTTATTACAATAAAAATGCTCTTGTTTTAATTTGCATATCATTTGGCTACTAATAAAGTTGGAGTTGGATCTCTTTTTATATGTTAATTTGAAGAATTGCAAATGACCGTCACAAAGTGAACAGATTTCTGAACCAAGGACAAAAACAAAGTAGTTAATATCCATAAAGCTAAAATAATCTACAAAATAGAAAATATACTAACGTCCCAAACAAAAAATAAGCAAATGTTTACTCTTTTAAATTTTTTAATATTCAAAAACAAAAAAAAATTCAAAGCATAACTTCTGAGTTCAAAAACTTTATGGTTGGGCATTTTGAAATACCTAGGGTAGTTTCTCAGTACTTGCTACCAGTTCACTTCTCTATTGATCTGGCTAAACTGAATAGTTGTATTCCCAAGAAGACTCATGTTACCAAAGAAACAGAAAAAAAATTTTTTTCCAAAGGGAAAATGAAGTCAAGAATGCCAAGTTTTAGATTTCCAATAAAAATATTTTTCCTTTAAGAAATTGCAATAAAAAAGTTTTATAATTATTAGTGCATAGCTAGAAAATCTAAATATCACCAACAAAAACCTGTGTCCGATTGCATCCAGCTCTTATTCAAGACTAAAATCCCCTTTAATGCCAAAATTGTGATCTTTAAATATCATTCTGAAAGAAACTCCTTTTGCAAAACGGTTGATTTTAGGTCCACATCAGGACATTTACAAAATGAGTCACACAAGTTTTGTGCCAAAAAGCAAGGAAACAATCACACTGTACAGAGGCCATGTCAAAAGTAATAGAAGTTGTGCCGAAAAGACTCCTGGCAAAGTTGGGACAGTTTAAGCAAAAAGGAATGATATCAGTGCTTAAAACATAAATTCATAAAAAATGAGTAGTTCATAATGATACTTATCACTATGATAATGAGGGAAAGACTCATTGATCACCATCTGAGTGGGCCAGGGCACCAACATTTTACTTTAAAAATTGATAAAAGAATCAAGACTTTACTTTTCCTGAACAAGCTGTGTTTCAATTTATCCAAAGACTTGATGAGGTCAAGTTCTTCACAGAATTCCAGCTAACAAAGATAAAATAAATGATAGACTTAGAAAATTACTATTTTTTTTTCTCAATGAGATAATGGATCTAGGAGATGATCAATAGTTGATAAATTATAATGGAGGGATCTAGCTGCTACCTCCTAATACCCTGATCAATCTTAGCATTACTAAAATTAGGTAGGATTGGCATTTTACTTCAAAATATGATGCAATAGGAACTATAAAGCTCCACCTAAGACATTAACTTACCAATAAAATTGAATCTGAACCTAAACCAAGCTTTGAGTTTTAACTACCAGTTTATAGAAAATATGGAGAATAGAACTACTTAAACACCATAACAAGAAAGCAATCAGCCAAATTTAGAATATGGAATATTGTACTCTGGTATGAAGGACTGGTTTCTCCAATAAATCAATTGTATTTAAAAAGGCAGAAGTTTATAAAATAAAAGATGTAGCAGATATAACAACCAAATGCAATGTTTGGGTTTTATTTGAGTCCTAATTTGAACAAACCAGCTATAAATAGCATTTGAGACTATCATAAAATTTTAACATGGGCTGAATATTAGACGAAACCAAGAAACCACTGTTAATTTGGTTAGGTGTGATCATAACATCATGATTGTGAAGAGAGAAAAAATAGTTTTTATCAGTTAGAAATTCTCTAGCCAGTATAAGCTTCCCTCAAGGCCAATGAAGCCTCTTTAAAACACATTGTTTCCTTTGATGCAATGTATCTCATAAGTGACAGGAAAATTGAGGAGTGAAGACTGTGATGCAAAAGCTGTGTTCGTGAATACATGATTTTTGCCAACACATAAATTAAGGTGATTAGGGTAAGCTTTCTGACATTTAGGGAGAAAGCCTTAGAAATATTTCAGGACTTTAGGGAAAAACCTGTATGCCTACACCATGAAGACTTACAATGATGTAGTAATTCTTAAAGCCATTAAGTTTTATATTAAACTAGCTGGGGAAGCTGTGAGTGCAGATGAAGAAGCTTGGAAGAAGCATCCCTCTGTATGACACCTCTGGATCAGATGTCTAACATTGATGCAAGTGCTCTGTATTGGCAGTGAGTAGACCAAGGACCTTCAAGAAGCCTGAGCCCCAGGCTGTAAGGCTGCAAAGGACCAACTGTGTGCTAGAGGCAAATGCTGCTAGAGATTCAGATGTGCTAGCACGTCTGTTTGTATTGCTCTTGGGTTTTTCATTTCCTATGTACAAAGTTTTATAACACCAACCCCATTTCTCCCACAGCTCTATTATTTTAATTTCACTATATTGCCAATGAGAGTTCGTTTTTTCAAAAAAAAAAAATGAATGTGATGTCATAGCAAAAATAACTACATACCAAAGTTGACATTTTCACCACTTACTAGAAACCTGATGTTGAACAAACCACCGAACTTCTCTGGACTATCTAGCTTTTTAAATTTGGCAAATGGGAGTATTACCTATCTCAAAGCATTGCTAAGGTTGCACATGTAAAGCACCTAATATGTTGTCCAGCACGTGGAAGGAACTGAATAAATAGTAGCTTTTATTCAAGACAAGCTTCAGTTGTCTTTCTACACTGCTGGGCCAGGCAGCTCAAAAGTAACCAGACCAACCAGTCTGCAGGTATTTTGACATGAACACTCAGTGGTTTATCCTCCTCTCTCTTCTCCTGCTCTGCCAAACCACATAAACACACCCAGTCTTTTGATGTTCTCACCTCTGGTCGGTAGGTTAAACCCCAAATGGAGCCACACATTGAAACATCAGCCTGATACTTCATAGACAAACTAAGTTCAGAAGAGTTTAGGTTCCTGCTTCTTGCAATGGTCACGTGGGTTGTTGTCTGGTATATTGAGTAGTCGTCCAGGGAGCCCACTGGTGGCTTTTCCAGACAGCCCATTGCCAGTTTGCAATAAACCAGAGCCTGGCATATCTTCTCAGAGGAACTCCTACTTCAGAGTCCCGGAGCCAGGGCCTCGGTATCATCCCATCACCCCAGAGCCCTCTTCATTACTTCTGGCTATAAAAGCCTGGTCAGAGGGGACCCCAAAGGGAACCCTACCCACAGCAGATTCTTCAGCCAGTGAAGACAGATCTAAAAGGAACCTGGTCAGAAATGCTAAGAACCCGTTAGTCCCTATCCAATATGGCTGTCCCATATAAATTTAGTGAGACTTTAGGAGAACTTAAAAACACAGCACTGAAAGTAGACTCTGGATCTTTCCAAAGGCTTGAGAGCAAACTGCTGGGAAATAGGCCCTGTGACTTCCCTCATGAGACTCCTCAAATCCATACCCTGTCTTTCCTCCCTGGCCTCCTTAGAGTCCCGTACCTTCCTGCTCTGCCTCTTCTGACCCAGGGCATCTCCCAGACTGCAGCCAGTACCAGATCCCATGGAGGGTCCTTTTCAGGGTTATAGTGTAACTCAGGAAGAAGAAAAGGAGAAACAGAAGTAGGTGAAGAAAGTAGGAGAAAGAAAATAAAGGCAGGAATGAGGCTCAAGTAAGAAGAAATAGCAAAGAACATAGTCATGCCTGGGATGTCACATGCCGACATTACCATCATATATTTCCTGATTTAAAAAATATCTAAGAGTACTTAGGAAAGAATTGCAGAATTATGCCCTGAAAGGATTCACTGTTTTGGTGTGGAGGTTTAGCTCTTAAGGGTTTTCGTTTCCTATGAAAAGGCACACACTATGAGGATGGAAAGTTTTTGGCTAGCTAAGAGATCTTCAGGGTTACTTAGATTTTAACAGCTCATCTCACTCCATATATTTCCAAGTGCTATTGGTCATGTAGACATTAAATATTAAAAAATGAAGTGACATTCAGTGCCATTTGTGTTGTGCATGTAGAAGTGACTGTTGCCTACACAGAGCTTTCTTCCCGGACAGTGGAGCTTTCTCATGGAATGCACTAACAGAGCAGACAGACCTCCGTTTCTTATAAAGTGCTTCCAAACTTGTATCTTCAGAGAGTGTCTTGCTCACAAGTAGTCTGAGAATAAGTTCATACACATTCTAGAAAGGAAGGCTCTGAAAACACAGGAGCAGCCTGTTTTCCCAAAAAAAGGGGGGGGGAAAAAAACATGTCCAGTTGATTGGACAAATTAGTTCTAGGTGGAAAAAGAATGTGAAATACATAATAACTTTAGGGTGGAAGGCAGTTGTGAGATGGAGAAGATAATGAATTATGATTACAGTATATGTGCTTTGTGGAAGGAGAATGTAGAAGAGTTAGAGCTGAATCACTTAAAAATTCATTGCTTTTCACCACCATTCTCAACAAGAGTGAGGGGCAAAAATGAATATCGGATTCACACAATTGCTTAGAAAAACAAAACATAGGTAAATAGAAGTTATGAGTGACACTTTCTATCCTGAATGTCTAGAGCCATCTGGTCGTTTTAAAGATACCATCACAAAAAATGATTACATTGTGGAATGATAAAAAAAATTTTTTTATCATAAAAAATTAAATAAATATAAAAAGAAAAAATAGGAAAAGATACCTTCACAAGAACTAACCTTTATTAGGCTCTTCTTTGGAAAAAAACAAAAGAGATTGAGTAAGAAAGCTTAGTGATTTGGATGAATTCCAAGAATATTCATATTCCTAAAATTAAAGCCAGCTCAAATTAAAAGTTTTATGAAAGTTTAACAGGGTTTTTTTTTTTTTTTCTAAATTCAAGAAAATTTTCAAATTGACTGTCTATTTAGAATTGTTTAAATTAAAGGCAAAGTGTGAACAACGTCTGTTAGGAATTCTGCCAGGCTTAAGTTTTTATGTCAATCAAAAGAATTACACTGAACGAAAAGGAAGAGTGTTTCTTTATGCATGAAGGACATGTTCTGAAAATAATAAACACCAACCATTTATCCAAGCAAGTTTTAAGATCTCTCTTTTCTGATATCTTATAGTACGTGGTGTAAGTACAATGAATGTATTGTAGGTGTGTATTAATTATCTATGGCGAAGTATAAAAAACTTACCCCCAAAATTTAAGAACTTAAAACAACATTTATATCCCACACAGTTTCTAGGGTCAGGAACCTAGGAATAGCTTAGTTGGATGGTTCTGACTCATGAGATTATCATTAAGCTGTCAACTAGGGCTGAAGTTTTCTGAAGGCTTGACTGGGACCAAAGAATCTGCTTCCAATCTTGTTGACATACTTGTTGACAGGCTTCAGTTTCTCATCACTTGAGATCCTCATTACATGGCAGTTGGCTTCTCTTAAAGTGAGTGATGAGAGATTGAAGTCACAATATCTTTTATAACCTAATATTGGAAGTGACATACCATAACTTCTGCTATATTCTATTTTTCACGTGGATGAATTTTGGCAATGTAGGCAGGACACTCTACAAGGCTGGGAATACCAGGAAGAAACGATATTGGCTACCACGGTCTGCCCTCTGGGCCCCAATGAATCATGTCCATCCCACACATAAAATACATTCATCCATCCCCAAACTTCTAAAATTCTCATCCCATTACAGCATCAGTTCAAAGTCCAGAGCCTTGTCATTTAAATCAGATCCAGATACACATGAGGCTCCTGAAGTATAATTCCTTAAATACAGTCCTTGAATACAGTTCTTCTCAATCTAAAAACCTGTTGTCGAGCTCTTTTACCTGCCTGTAATCCTGCCAACTGGGCCAATTGTCGAGCTAGGGCTGGGTCTGGAGCTCACAGACCCCTCAAGCCTGTTGTCCAGACCGGGTCACAAACTCTCCAACGCCAGGCTGGGTCACCAGACCCTTTCCACGCAGGTCTATGAGCTAGGTAACTGGCACAAAGGTCCTTGGAAGCCATAGGTTGGAGAGCACCATGGCCATGTGTGCAGTGGACACCGGAGGCAGTCGCCAGCCAAGCCCAGTGCCGTACATGTGCGTTAACTCCACCCCCACACAACTTATTTACAAAGAATGCACTGCCCCTCCCCCAACCAGCTGGGCAGGCGAGGGGGCCTGATTAAATTATTCTATTTTCCCAACACCTGTGAACTAAAGAGACAACACGCACATGCTCCTAACTCCACCCCCACACAACTTATTTACAAAGAATGCACTGCCCCTCCCCCAACCAGCTGGGCAGGCGAGGGGACCTGATTAAATTATTCTATTTTCCCAACACCTGTGAACTAAAGAGACAACACGCACATGCTCAACATATAACAGTGGAACAGGAATAGGATAAACACTATATGTATTATTATTCAAAGAGAGAAGTTGGAGGAACACAGGAGTCCCCCAAAGCAGCTCTGAAATCCAGCCAGCCAAATGTTGGAAGTGCCTTAGGATTCAGTCCTATTCCTTCCCAGGAGTTATTCTTTATGGATCTGGCTACACCTTCTGAGTCATTCTTTTTCATGAAAGTTAGTACACCTATGCAGCTAAAAAATTTTCTCAATCTACAGTAGAATTGGGGCGGGGTGAGTACAGAGTCCTCTTTTCATTTTATACTGTCTCTGTCCCATTGAGTTCTAGTTGGCAGTGTTTCTGCTAATAAATTTTTTTTTTTTAATTTTGTGACTCTTCTGTGAATTTTATGAGTCCATTCCATTAAACAAAAGTCACACCCACAAATCTCTTTGAGACAATCCCTGTTCCACCTTGTGATTCTGCTGAGGGGCAGTGCTCTTCTGCTTCTTAGAAGCCTGTGTTTGAGAGGATCTGTGGTTCACTGCCTTAAAAACTTTAGAGAGCCTTTTGTGTGACTAAACTGGTACTCTGAAGCACCACTTTTGATCTTTCTGAGATAATAAAGGATTTACAGTCACCCCACCAGCTTCACCTTTAGACCATGTTTTCATGATTGGTGCCCTGGATGTGACCTTTGCTCTTAAACTATTTCTTAATTTTAAAATTGTTAATCATCTGCAGAAGCTAGGAATTTTTACAACTAGCAAGTTCTGACTCCTTTGGTTTAACAGTTCTTTATCTCTCTCCTTTCAGTTTTATTATAAACAGTTTGAAGAAACCAGATGGCACTTTCAGACACTCTGGCTGGAAATTTCCTTAGCTAGATCAGAAGTTCATTAGGTACATTTTCTGCCTTCCACATTTCCTCACACAACAATATTGGTAAGATTTCTCCCACTACATAGCAAGAATTCCCTGACCTTCTGTTTTCAACAGGATTTTTCTCGCTTTCTTTTAAACCTCAACCAGCAGCCTTATCAACGTCCAAAATTCTCCTAACAGTCTGTTCAAGGCTATCGAGGCTTTCACTAGTGTGTTCCTTAAATTCCTTTCACTACCTAGTTGTTACTTCCACTGCCTAGTTAGAAAGCTATGTGTACATTTTTGGTATTTATTATGGTAGCGCTCCACTTCCAGGTACTAAAATCTGTTAGTTATCTATTGCAGTATAACAAATCATCCCCAAACTTAGCAACTTAAAGCAATAAACATTTATTATCTCACACAGTTTCTGAGGATCAGGAACAGCTTAGCTGAGTTGTTTGGGCTCAGGATCTCAGGAGGTTGCAGTCAAGCTGTCATCCAGAACTGCAGTCTTCTGAAAGCTTGACTGGGCCTGAAGGTTCCACTTCCAGTCTCACTCACATGGCTGTTATTGTGAGTCTCTATATAGGACTTCTTATTAGATGGAAAGTGGCTGCCCCTAGAAACAGTGATCTGTGAGAGAGAGCAAGAGAAGCCATTATCTTTTATAACCTAATTTCAGAAGTAACATACTGTCATTTCTGTCACATTATTATATTGGTCACACAGACCAACTCTGGAACAATGTGGGAGGGTGTGAATAACTGAGATTGGGATTATTGGGGGTAATTTTGGAGGCCATCACAGGGTATAATTGGGAAAAAACATTCCTTTCCCTCCCACTTCCCAGAACCAATTGAAAAGTAGATGCAATGTAAGAATTAAGCAAAGAGATCAAAATATTAATTTTACTATTGATAGAAGCTAAATTGGAGGAAGTGGCTTAGATATGTGGCCACAATGAGCTTCAATACATGACCTCAGAATTAGGCTTACCCATGCAGTTATGGAAAGAAGAGGACAACCTTTTGCCTCCTCCAGATTAGCTTATCACAAAACAAAACGTACCTTTTCTGTGGTTAGGAGAAATCTAAGAAAATAGAAGTATGCTTAATCCCTTTGAGGAGTGGAGAAAGGACAGCAGTGTTCTTCTAACTATAGTCTTCTACATAGACAGGAGGACAGGAAATGGAGGCACTTAGCGTGATTTCTCTGGGGTGCTTAGGGAACAGTTACAGGGCCCCGCCACTGGAGAATTTGCATGCCTTTACAAGTTCCCAGATAGTGCTGATACAGCTGATCTGAGAACCACACTATGAAAACCACTGGTCTAACATGGGCCAAGCACCTGTGATACACTTGTTGCTTTATATGTATCTCATTTTTCATTCGTCGTTTCGTTAATCTTCATCCAACATAAGATAGGTTTTCTTGACCCTTTCCCTGCATTGGACAGACAAGGAGACCAAGGCTTAGAAGTAAAGTTGTTGGGCCAAGTTTCCATCCTGCTAGCCATGCAAAGTCAATTTGCAAACCCAGGTCTGACTCCACAGTAGTGGTCTTTCTTCTATACCAGGTTGCTTTCGATTACGAAGGACCGAATGAATATTGGTGGGGACCAGGGTGTAGTCTAAGATTAAATGTAATTTCTAGAATTGTTTTCTACTAACTCTACTTATCATCTTCTTGACCTATGGGTGAGCAAAATTTTCTCATTTTCATTTGTCAAAGTTAATTGCACACTATGTGTAGTGTGTTCAGCTTGGTCTTTACATGCATGCATGATAGAGGTAGGTAAATATGTTTGCCTTTAAGGGGAAAGAATAAGACTACCAATTATCAACGTCCTAGCATTCTAAAAGTCCCATTAAAGAATTAGAAAACACCTAGCACAACAAGTATCAGGCTTTTTTCCCCCAGGACCACTCTCTACCTTCTCCACCCTTCTCACTGTGCAAGAGGTGGACCTCCATCAACTACACCAACAGGCTCCTTTGCCCTCTGGATCCCCACTGAGTTCATTCTCCCCAATAGTGGACAGAGGGAGAAAGGAGATTTCCCCAATTCTCTTCCTGTAAAGTCACCTTAAACTGCATTCTTCCACAAAGGAAACAGCTCCTCTCAAGGCAGCTGCTCTGAATGACCTATTCCTTCCAGGTTTCAGGACTTCCTCCCTCCCCTGTCCCTTCCGGCCTACAGGCAGTAACAGCCCTCAGAGTCCTGCACCATCCCTGTGCTTTCCCTCACCCTATCCACATCTTTGTAAACAACCGCCTTATTAGTACCTCCTTGAATTATCCTAACTCGAGTGTGCCATTTCCTGCTGGGACCCTGAGTGAACACCTATTTAATTTCGGTTTACAGTTTTGCTTTCTTACAGCCAGGCCAGGTGACTTAGCTTAAGGTTTGTGTAAGTCACTTACCTAGAAGTAAGTGACTTCCTGGAATTCCTGCAGCTGTCCAGATGGCCAGACCCCACCATTACTCTTGGTTTAAAGGTGCAGAACACCACCTTCTGGCCCTCATATGTACTCCTTTGAAGTTGCAAGAGGCAACTTGGAAGGTTCGGCTGGCAAAATTCCTATCATCAAAATTGCTACTGAATTTTACAACTCCACAATTTTCTCCCTTAGATGAGGCATTTGTTTTAACAGGAGGTAAATTATCGCTGGAAGAAAAACAGATAAATTTCTCAGTCAAAGGCATTTGTGTTAAATGAGCTTCAGATGTTTTCTATTTTGGCCACTAGCTGCAAGCCTGGTTTGAGAAAGGGGAAGATAAAATTCATCTAGATACTAAAATTACTCTCAAGGTATGTGGGGAGGATGGTTTTCACTGTATCCTGGAAAGCATTTTGGAAATTTTGGCAAGTCTTTGATTATCGGCCAACGGGCAGGGATGCTAATCTGCCTGTGTTGAAAGGCATGGTCCCACGCAACAGAAAATAACCTCACAGGAACTTCAATGTCCCAAGAACATTCATGTTGCTGAAAAACCCATTTATAATTACCTAGGCAAAGGACTTATGTTTTCTTTTACCTTAAAAAGCAAGCAAGCAAGCATTTGTGTATGGCTTTAATATTCACTGAAATTTCCAGGAATACAACTGCCACATAAATTGAGAGACTATCATGCATTGCTTTGTTCGGATTTTACCAATTTGGTCACAATTTGGGAAAAACAACACAGCTATCAGTCTTCATTTGTAGCTGTAGCATTCAAGGTGATCCTACAAAAGTATACAAGTGCCTGACGTATAACTTCATTGAGTCTTAGTCTAGTGGAGTTATATTCTACTGCATGTACTGAAATTTATTTTTAAAATATCCCTACATGCAATTTCAAAAAAATCAACACAATACCAAGAAAGTAGTTATAACTATTTCATTTCTTTTTTTTTTTTTCCTTTTTTTTAAAAAAGATGACCAGTAAGGAATCTTAACCCTTGACTTGTTGTTGTCAGCGCCATGCTCTCCCAAGTGGCCTACTGGCCATCCCTATACAGGATCCAAACCCGTGGCCTTGGTGTTATCAGCACCACACTCTCCCAAGTGAGCCACGGGCCGGCCCAACCATTTCATTTTCTGATAGTCAAAGGTGTATAGCAAAAGTACTTACTGTAGAAATGAGCATTAGATCTGACAGATTTGAGACCCATGGATCTAGAACAGTTTTCTGATGGTTGAGGGTACAAACTTGGAAATGTACACTGAAGAAAAATCCCTCTCGGGGGAAAATTTCTATTAAAGAAGTTATGTGGAGAGAAAGAGAAAGAAGCCTATGGCAATAAGGCCTAGTGTGTAGCAGGGGCCTTCTAGTGTGTTTAAGACCCCCGATATACAATGAGCCTTATTCTTTATTGATAATACTATTTTTTTAATTACCAACTTTTTTCAAGACCCTGTGGCAGTAGTTGATCTCCCATTATCATTTGGCTTGTAGTAGATGTTCAATGAATGTCAAAGAGAGTCACTCAACAAAAATCTGCTTTAATAGATTAAAGAAACTACCATTTATTTCTTGAAACATTGATCAAACAAGCAACTTCATTACATGTAACTTCATTACAAAGATATCTTGTAGTATTTTTAAATCACATTTTGTAACTTTGGTGGGTAATCAGGTTCTGACTTGTTTTCTTATTTCATTATATTTCACTTCTTGACAAATTAGGAAATGTCTTGGGCATTTTTTAATGTCCTATGTGTAATGATAGAGATTGATAAATCATCTGAAACAGAGCTTCTTTATTAAAAAAAGAAAAGTCAATGAATTCTGTCCCCTGAGCTCCACTCCCTTAACCTGACACATATCTATGCTTTAGGTCTCAGGATGTTCCCTGATCACCCTCCCTCTCCAAGTCTGCATTAGGAGTCCTTCATCTGGCTTCCATAACTTCCAATACACTGTCACAAGAGCTACAACAAGGGTAGTTGCTTGATTATGTACTTGTTTCTCCCACTAGACTCTCAAAGCTTATTCATTGTTTCTCTCGTGCCTGGCACACAGTAGGTTGTCAGTGGTTAGTCAGCAGTTCAACAAGTTACGTATTAGCATACCACAGGTGGCAATATTGGCTTCAACACTGTTCCACTGAGCAGCCAAGAAGGACAGTTGCACCCTCACATATCGTTCCTATTAACCACTGTGTGACACAATTCACCTTCTTCTCCGGCCTCAAGGTTCCTCTGCTTTGTCTATCAACTTCACTTCCAATTAAGTTGGGGCTGGGAGGTGCTATCAGTTCTATTTTTGTCATTTGTTTATTGTTCAGTTTAGCACAGAGGTCTTCGGAGTGTAGTGTGCTGGGCTTTGCCTCCATAGTTTCTAATTCAGGAGGTCTGAGGTGGAGTCCAAGAATTTGCATTTCTAACAAGTCCGCAAGTGATGCTGGTGGTGCTGGTCTGGAGGACACACTGGAGAATTACCAGCTGAGTGAGAACAAGTTTCAGCCACTGTTGTCCCCATACCAGGTACTTGTTGTTAAAGGTATCTCCAATTGTGAATTAAAAAAAAAACATTAGTGTCCTGTCACAAAAGATTTGCAGATAATAGGAAGTAGATAGAGAGAATCTATAGGACCAAAAGACTCCTGAATACATCCCAAACTCCTTAAGATAAACCTGGTTCTGTCCTTTAAATCAGGCTAGGAGAGTCAGAGGACTGTTTCCCATGGAACAGCCACATCAGGACCTGGCAAAAAATAGTAGAACTTTCTAGGGACCAGAGCCTCATTCATCTTATGTAGATCTGCTCACAGTGATACCCATGTCTTAACCATGCCTGAATGGGGAATTCAAAATTCTAACAGCTCTGGCTGAATCTGAAGACATTCTAATGCATCTGCATATTTTCCCAAACATTTGTTCTTTAGTTCACATTCAAAAGTTGTCATTTATTACCAGATAGAAACAAAGTTTCTGACAAGATGTTGAGTTGAAATGTAATATTTTTTAGCAGTCTTGCATGTGTTAAAAAAAAAGTAAGCTCTTAAAAATTATTAATCAGATAACTCTTTAATTCTAGCCATATTTGCCTAAGTAGCTACCTTTTTTTCTGTATGTTCTTCTCCTTTGTAAATTCTAAGCTCCCTTGAGGAAGGTAAGTTTATAATAGAGTAATATTTTTGAAATAGCAACTAATGCTTCTTACTACACCTCTGCCAAGGCAGTCAAGGCCAGGCCAGACATTCTCACAAAAGGATTTCTGCTACCAAAGCATGGCTGGGGAAAAGCATAGCGAGCCCTCAGGTGGAGGGCACACATCTTGTGGCAATCAGCAACAGGGGGCCAGTTAGGAGAGTGGAACCAGAAGGGGTCTCCAAGACAGATCACACTCAAAACCAAAGTTTCCTCTTCCTTTCCTACAACTGACTGAGGCCTGATTGAGGGACTTGCAACAGAAAAGATATTGATCTTTATTAAAATTAAGAATTATTTTCCACACACCTGAATTTGGGCTGAGATCCACACCCACCACACATACAAGCTCAGTAACTATGTTATATTGTCTAATATAGAGTTTCTTGTGGTTTTCTTTTTTTAATGACTGACATCTTGAACTTAGAGAGCATTGTGTTAAGTAAAATAAACCAGGCACAGATAAAGAATACCTCATGGCCCCACTCACAAGTAGGAGCTAAAAAAAACTCAAATAAATTTTTAAAAGAAAGATACAACAATCACAATAATACGTTGAACTTTCAAAAGGAGAGAACAGAACTGAGGTACCAGAGGTGGAAAAGGGGGAGGGGGAGGGAGGTAAGGGAGAAACTGGTAAAGGGCCATGAAAAACAATCACATTGTATAATGTTGAATATACTAATTATCCTGACTTGAGCACCACATATTGCACACAGGTATTGATATTCAACACAGTACCCCACATATATGCACAATCAACTGTTTCAATTTTTTAAAAAAGTTCCCAGTTAAAAAAATCCTTAAACATTTTCATAAAACTGTTCAAAAAATTAAATTAAAAAAAATCACCAACATCTTTTCATTGGCTGTTCTTTGGGGGATTGTCAACCCACTGCCCTTTATTTCTTGACGAAGCATTTTGGAGAGTCTAAACTATATACTATAATGAACACCTGTAAACTCATCACTCCTCTTGATAAATAAGACATTTTAGATACATTTGAAATCCTTTCTGTTTTTCTCCCAATCTTCTTCTCCTCCCTCAAAGTAAACATAACCATAAATGTTTTTATATAATCTACATGTACGAGTGTACTACAAAAAGTTCATGAAAAAATAAAATTGAAAAATAATATGAATTCTTACATGAACTTTGTGAATATCCCACCATATAATTCCCTATGAACAATAAATAGTATTATTGTGCTTGCTTTAAGGTTTATATAAATAACATATTGCATATCCTTCTACAATTAGTTTTTCACTAAACATTATGTTGAGACATATCCATATTGATACACACAGTTCTAATTCACTAATTTGTAGGTCTACACCACAACTTGCTTAGCATTTTTCCAATAACAGTAATTTTCTTTTCAACATTTTGTTTTTATGAGGAATAATTCAATGGATATTTCTATAACTGTCACCTTGCACACATGTGCAAAACATTCACAAGTAATATTGCTGGATTACAGGATATGCACACCTTCGACCTGTCTAGGTATTGCCAAATTGCTTTCCAAAGTGATTGTGCCAACTTCACTCCCATTAGCAGTGTTGGAGAATTCCCATTGTTCCACATCCTTACCAGCTCTTGATATTGTCAGATTTTATACGTTTTGCCAATCAGGTGGGTTTGAAATGGTATATATTTTATTTTTTTTTCCTTTTTGTCTTTTTTTCGTGACCGGCAACGGATCGCAACCCTCAGTGTCGTGCCCGTACCGGACCAGGACCGGCAACGGGATCGCAACCCTCGGTGTTGCGCCCGCACCTCACTCAGCCAGTGAGCGGCCGGTCTGTATGTGGGATCCGAACCCTCGGCGGGAGTGCCGCTGCGCTCTCAAGTGGCGCACTGTAGCAGTGAGCCACCGGGCCGGCCCGAAATGGTATATATTTTAAAACTCAATTTACCTGATTACTGGAGAGGCTGAGCATCTTTTCACATGTTTTTTGGCAAATGTGATTCCCTCTTCTATGAATACTTGTTTGAATTGTTTACCATTTTCTCTTTTGGCCTTGTTACTTACTGCTCTGTAAGAGCCTTCAATTTTTGTCAACTGTGTGTTGCAAATATATTTTCCCATTCTGTGAGTTTACTTTAATTTTGTCTTTGCAATAGTAATGTATAGAAGTTTTAAATTTTGTGTAGGTAGATTTCAGTCTTTTCTGTTGGTGTTTTTGTCTTATCTCTATGATCTAAGGGGTAGAGAATAATTTATATTCTACAATTTATCTAAAAGTTTTACTTTCCACGTTTATATCTTTAATCTTCCTGGAATTGATTTGTGTATTGCTGTGAGGTAGGGATCTACTTTTATTTTATTTTGTTTTATTTTGTATGTATAGATAAGCATTTTCCCAATTAACATTTACCCAGTAGTCCTTTCCCCTACTGGTTTGTAATAGAACATCTGTAATGTCAGTTGTATAAAGATACATAGAGTTTGGTCCTGGACTCTGTTCTGTTCAACTGGTGTATTGTCTGTTCTCTTAAAGTGATGGTAAATAAAGCAGTCTAGTAAAGTGATCCTCCCAACACTTTCTTGTTGATCTCCAACATTTTGACTATATGTAGTTCTTTGTTTTCCTGTTAAAATATGTAAAAATATTACATCAGTCAAGAGCCACACACAAAAAATAAATAAAACCTGTTATGAGTCAAACTAACTTTTGAAACTGAATAGTTTTTAAAAAGCCCTGAATACTTGCACCTATTTTACTTTTTATTTGTGGCATTTATTAGCTAGAAGAAATGTGCATTTGTATGAGGCCTTAAGTGTCCTGGGAACAATTGTCCTGATACTTCCTGGAACTATTTCTATAGTAGCTTTCAGAGAAAATGCTTTGGCCAAAAACTTTATTTTTCTAATCCCAGGGAAGATACAAACTCAGCAGTTGTTGCGTGGTGCTCCAGATGATTTGCCCAAAGACCTCCTACTGAGTTCTCCATAAACTTGCAGCTTGGATTACTCACTGAGGTCACCCCATACAGGTTTGTGGGCAGATGGCCAAACCTTGATACAAGGCTCCAGTCAGATACCAAAACAAGTACATACACATAGCCTCTTCCTTGTCTATACCTTAAACCCCTGGTCTGTAACAACCAGGGAAAAACTCCAAAGAGGAGGATATCAAATCAACTTGGATTAATATTTTCAAATAATTAAGTTTCAGGTACATTTTAGGATAAATAGCCTTTGTACAAAGCCTATATTCATATGTAATTTTCTATTGCAACAAGCTTAAGTAACAAGTGCCCTGTTTGCCTTATAGAATTCTAAATATAGTATAACATGCAGATGTTGTGAGGCACTGGCACAGAGGAATCCAAGACCAACATTGGTTTTATAGCTGTTTTAATATTTGGCAGTTCTTTTTGGTGTTACAGCTCTTTTTGGTGTTACAGCTCTTTTTGGTGTTACAGCTCTTTTTGGTGTTACAGCTCTTTTTGATTTTACAGTGCTTCATTGCTTGCAAGCAAGGAGAGCACTGGGAAGTGAAGACTCCTACATCAGTGTCTCCCTGAACAAAGGAAAGAGGCAGTCTCATATAGCCAAAATTCCCACCCTAACTTCCCACCCAAGTTTCCATTCAGGTCCTCTTATGTAAATGAGGGATGCAGTCCTGCTAACTCATATTGGCTAATTATGGGACACAGTCCATTGGTCAGCTCTGGAGCCTAATTTGCATCCAGACCATAGGGTGGTATGAGACTGTTGTTGTCTCCTATTAGCACATGGATACAGGCGGGTGCAGGAAGCAGGCAAGCTAAGTTGCAGGAGCCAGAGTTTGCTATTAAGACAGTCAAGCATAAAATTTCTAAAATGGTTTCTCGAGCAGAAAAAAAGGAAAGGTTTAACAATTAGAAAATGCTCAGGGTTCCCTGCAACACAGATAAATGTAGAACTGGAAGGAAACCTATCTAGTTTGATGATGGTTCTCAAACCTGACTGTACTTTAGAATTATCCAGGTGGCTTTAAAAAATCTCAATGCCTAGACAGCACACTCAGACCAACTAAATAATATTGGGATAGGGATCCCAAACGTCAGTATTTTTCAGTGCTCCTTAAATGATTTTATAGTGCAGTCAAGGTTGAGAAAACCACTGGCCTAATTCAAACCTTTAGCACATTAGGAAAATGAAATTTAGGTTAAGTGACTTTTAATTATATTCTAAACTTACTATCCAATATGATATCCATTAGTCACATGTGACTATTTAAATATATTAGAATTAAATAAAATAAAAAACTGGGTTCCTCAATCATACTATCTATTTTTCAAGTGTTTAATACCCACATTTCCAGCTATCATTGGACAGCACAGATACAGAAATTTTCACTATCACAGAAAGTTCTCTTGGACATTGCTGTAACAGAAATAATTCCATATGTGTGTTTTTTTTAGTCTTTCTTTAAAGCATAGCAGAGGACCATCTTGTACCTAGCTATAACTTGGGTTTGATTTCTATCTAGGCATTTATTAACCTCAGAAACATTTTAAACCATTACTCCACAATGATTAGTATAATAAAATATTTTTTAAGCAAAACAGCTCAACATTAGCACATAGCATTAATTACAAGCTAATTAGGTGCATCTATAAAGCACCTAATACCACAATAAAAGCAACAGCTTCTTAGGCAAGTGTAGGTGTGATTCAAATCCACCCCCACTTCAGCTCCACACTCAAGCCAATGGATAATGATCCAGAAGGCAATTTTTTTCACCTTGGTTGACAAGAATAGCACATTGGGGGAGGGGGAGGGGAAGGAAGAAGCTACAGCTTTCCAGTGACTGGTCCATCAGGCTAAGAGCAATTCCCAAACATGTCCAGGCACAGTCTTGGCCTGAGGAAAGCATAAGGGAAATTGGTAGAGGACAATGGACAGAAAACAAGAGGCAGTTCGAGCACAAAGTTGAAGTAGGTTTTCTACATCCTCAGTACAACAGGATTTATCACTACCATTGTCTTTTTTAAAATTACAAGACAGATTTTATCACCTAAAACTTCCTGACTGCTTAAAGTAAACGTGCCATAGAAAAGATTTCATAAAGCAGATTTTGGTAATAAAGGGATTCAAATCTGTTGTGTTGGCTGTATTTTTGTCACTGCCACCATCTAGAAAAATTCCAACCTTTACTAACTTTGTTTTCTCAGTTGTGTTATGAAATTGAAACTTAATACCACTGTACTAGAATACATTGTCCCTTGTCATGTGGCCCAATATTTCATATTCCCAAGTGCATTATATCAAGCAATGCGATAGCCATGCCTCAGTTTAAACAAGAGGAAGCCTGAGAGCCAATAGCAGAACAATAAGCCAATTTCAGCAACTACAGCACGCTAAGCATCGTTCTAAGCATTTTATATAGATTACATCATTGAATTCTCACAACAACTTATAATAAAGTAAGTGCTATTATTACACTCATTTTATAGATGAAGA
>NW_007730313.1:17793-21271 GCF_000696425.1 Galeopterus variegatus | reverse complement strand
TTCATAGACAAACTAAGTTCAGAAGAGTTTAGGTTCCTGCTTCTTGCAATGGTCACGTGGGTTGTTGTCTGGTATATTGAGTAGTCGTCCAGGGAGCCCACTGGTGGCTTTTCCAGACAGCCCATTGCCAGTTTGCAATAAACCAGAGCCTGGCATATCTTCTCAGAGGAACTCCTACTTCAGAGTCCCGGAGCCAGGGCCTCGGTATCATCCCATCACCCCAGAGCCCTCTTCATTACTTCTGGCTATAAAAGCCTGGTCAGAGGGGACCCCAAAGGGAACCCTACCCACAGCAGATTCTTCAGCCAGTGAAGACAGATCTAAAAGGAACCTGGTCAGAAATGCTAAGAACCCGTTAGTCCCTATCCAATATGGCTGTCCCATATAAATTTAGTGAGACTTTAGGAGAACTTAAAAACACAGCACTGAAAGTAGACTCTGGATCTTTCCAAAGGCTTGAGAGCAAACTGCTGGGAAATAGGCCCTGTGACTTCCCTCATGAGACTCCTCAAATCCATACCCTGTCTTTCCTCCCTGGCCTCCTTAGAGTCCCGTACCTTCCTGCTCTGCCTCTTCTGACCCAGGGCATCTCCCAGACTGCAGCCAGTACCAGATCCCATGGAGGGTCCTTTTCAGGGTTATAGTGTAACTCAGGAAGAAGAAAAGGAGAAACAGAAGTAGGTGAAGAAAGTAGGAGAAAGAAAATAAAGGCAGGAATGAGGCTCAAGTAAGAAGAAATAGCAAAGAACATAGTCATGCCTGGGATGTCACATGCCGACATTACCATCATATATTTCCTGATTTAAAAAATATCTAAGAGTACTTAGGAAAGAATTGCAGAATTACGCCCTGAAAGGATTCACTGTTTTGGTGTGGAGGTTTAGCTCTTAAGGGTTTTCGTTTCCTATGAAAAGGCACACACTATGAGGATGGAAAGTTTTTGGCTAGCTAAGAGATCTTCAGGGTTACTTAGATTTTAACAGCTCATCTCACTCCATATATTTCCAAGTGCTATTGGTCATGTAGACATTAAATATTAAAAAATGAAGTGACATTCAGTGCCATTTGTGTTGTGCATGTAGAAGTGACTGTTGCCTACACAGAGCTTTCTTCCCGGACAGTGGAGCTTTCTCATGGAATGCACTAACAGAGCAGACAGACCTCCGTTTCTTATAAAGTGCTTCCAAACTTGTATCTTCAGAGAGTGTCTTGCTCACAAGTAGTCTGAGAATAAGTTCATACACATTCTAGAAAGGAAGGCTCTGAAAACACAGGAGCAGCCTGTTTTCCCAAAAAAAGGGGGGGGGAAAAAAACATGTCCAGTTGATTGGACAAATTAGTTCTAGGTGGAAAAAGAATGTGAAATACATAATAACTTTAGGGTGGAAGGCAGTTGTGAGATGGAGAAGATAATGAATTATGATTACAGTATATGTGCTTTGTGNACGCTAAGCATCGTTCTAAGCATTTTATATAGATTACATCATTGAATTCTCACAACAACTTATAATAAAGTAAGTGCTATTATTACACTCATTTTATAGATGAAGAACCCACGGGACCAAGAAGTTAAGTAATTTGCTTAAGGCCACACAGCTAGTAAGTGGTAGAATTAACTTCCAACCCTGGCAGTCTAACTGCAGAACACACCATCTTAATTGCTCTGCTCTGTTTTCAACATGTACGTACTTCGTAAAAAGGTCATACTTGACTTGCCAAGGTCAAAATCAGAGACATTGGAATGAACTGGTCCATTTGGGTGGGAAAAAGGACCCTACCTGGAGGCAAAGCGTGAGTGTGGGCAAATGCAATCCTGATCCCAGGTTTCCAAGATTGCTCTGTTGGAGAGACCCCTCATCCCCACTTTAACACTTGTATCCTCTACTCTCTGGCACTACAACCACCCCCCAAACCCCCCAACCCCTGCACCCCCACCTTGTTTTGCAAGGGCAACAGTAGTTGTAATAAAAACGATTATCAGAGACTAGGAAAGAGGAGGGGAGGGATACAAAACAAAACAGCAGTTGCTCCAGGTACTCATCAAGTGGTTACACAATGTTCCAAAGTATCTGGGCATACAGGGGAGTAAGGTTTCTGTAGACACGAGGGAGTAAGGTCCCCTGGCTCAAGGCAGGAGGCTGAGATAGATATCTGCATTAATTAGACCATTACATAAAGCATCATCTTTCTTAAGGCCATATCTTCTCATTTGTAACCTTTACAAATCTCAGCATGTTTCCAAATTTCATCCACAAATATAAATAAGAAACATGCTCTGTCCCAGTATTCCTTGTTTCCCAGCCTGAGTGATCCAAGTTTTCTCACCCAGACAGGAGTATGATGTTTTTGTCAGTATCAGAGAATTTTTTGGGTCTTTCATACTTGCTCAGTTTCTTTACTTATTGTTCTGCAGACTAATACAACTTCCCCATGCAGCCTTGCTTTGAGCCCTTTAGACTTGTTTCTTTCCCTCCCACCCCCAAGGATTTCAATATTTATAATAGAATTTTTTTATTTTTTAGAGCAGTTTCAGGTTCACAACAAAATGGAGCAGGAAGTAGAGTTCCATACATCCTCCGCCCTGCCCTCCCCAACCATCGATATCCCGCACTGGATTGGTACCTTTACTACAGCTGAAGAACCTCTATTGATGCACCATTATCACCCAAAGGTCATACTTTACATTAGGGTTGACTCTGGGTGTTGTGTACTTTTATGGGTTTTGACGATGTATAATGACATATATCCACCACTACAGTATCATTTAATTATCTTTAAAGGGTACTGTCTTAGTCCTTTTTGCCCTGCTACAACAAAATACCATAGATTGGGTAATTTATAAGAAACAGAAATTTATTTTTCACAGTCCTGGAGGCTGGGAAGTCCAAGGTCAAGGCTCTAGCAGGTTCAGTGTCTGGTTCCTACATGGCACCTTGTTGCTTCATCCTCTGGAGGAGAGGAACACTCTGCCCTCACATGGCAACAGAGCAGAACAGAGAAAACCTATTCTTCTAAGGCCTTTTTTATAGCAGTTTTAATCGATATATGAGGCCTTGAGCCCTCATGACCTAAACATGTCCCAAAAGGTCCCACTTCCCAACACAATTGCACTAGAGATTAAATTTCTAACACATGAATTTTGAAGGGGACAGAAATATTCAAACCATAGCAGGTATCATATGTATACTTTGTCCTGAGGGTCCCCACCTAAGTTTTCAATAATTCGGAGATGGTCTCATTGTTTCCAGAAAGTTAATTGATGGCAAATTCACCATGAAGGCCTTTGTACTTGGTCTCACAGTGAGTGACAGCAGAGGAGGCTGGGTCTCCGAGACACTCCTCAGGCAGTCAGCCTAGGAGCCAAAACTCTGCAGTTGCCTTGGTAACAGATAAAGTTTCCTGTCCTGGGCTGAAAAACATGATGTCTCTTTATTTGTGAAAAGTCTATTTTACACTCTCAATCTGCCTGGGGCATAAA
>NW_007730313.1:15061-17563 GCF_000696425.1 Galeopterus variegatus | reverse complement strand
TGGAGGAGAGGAACACTCTGCCCTCACATGGCAACAGAGCAGAACAGAGAAAACCTATTCTCCTAAGGTCTTTTTATAGCAGTTTTAATCGATATATGAGGCCTTGAGCCCTCATGACCTAAACATGTCCCAAAAGGTCCCACTTCCCAACATAATTGCACTAGAGATTAAATTTCTAACACATGAATTTTGAAGGGGACAGAAATATTCAAACCATAGCAGATATCATATGTATACTTTGTCCTGAGGGTCCCCACCTAAGTTTTCAATAATTCGGAGATGGTCTCATTGTTTCCAGAAAGTTAATTGATGGCAAATTCACCATGAAGGCCTTTGTACTTGGTCTCACAGTGAGTGACAGCAGAGGAGGCTGGGTCTCCGAGACACTCCTCAGGCAGTCAGCCTAGGAGCCAAAACTCTGCAGTTGCCTTGGTAACAGATAAAGTTTCCTGTCCTGGGCTGAAAAGCATGATGTCTCTTTATTTGTGAAAAGTCTATTTTACACTCTCAATCTGCCTGGGGCATAAATATGCCAGGAATGGAACCCTAAGGATTAAATTTCCTTTTTCTGATTTGGAAATAGAGGGTAGAGAACTCACAGTAGGAGGTGAAAAGGAGGCCTGCATACATGCTCACACTGGGTGTCAGGCTGAAATATTCCAATATAGCAGAATCTAAGCTGGTCAAAATGTTCAGCTTATGGACAATCTTATTTTCAACACAGCAATTTTTTAGGGCATCACAGATAGAAAGAATTCAATGGTCTTCCTTTAGCAGGAACTCCCCATGCCATCCCTTATATTTTCAAATTCTAACACAGAGAAGTTTGAAAGGAGAAGAAAGTGAAACATCTTTAAATGACTACATATTTTATTATGCCTAACATATCTTAATAATTATCTAAAGAGCTCAGAACACTCCCCAAATGTGAGGTTGTTCTAGTCTGAAACACTTAGGAAGCCCATCAGCCTTGAATTAGACAACATTTTCTCCATGTCAGCTTTCTTCTTCAATTGATTGAGCCCAAAGGGTTGCAGTTTCCTTGACTGTCTCTCCCTCAAAATTCCCCAGACCATTGCTCATCCCAAAGCCTAAATTTCTGCCTATTGCAGTTACAGGTATATAAATAACATTTAATCTTTCTTCCTTCCTTTGAAGAGTTAAGTACCTAGTCTCTAACAAACATCCGCCAGATTTTATTTTAGAACTAGGAGAATAATTGGATTTCCTGAAGCAGCAAGATTCACATATTTCTACTCTCCTGTAACTTAAAATCACTAGGGGTGGCCACCCACCCAAGTAGTTATGTGCACCTGGGCAAGAATAGCTTGGCAAACAGTCAGACAAAGGAGAGCATTTGGTACTAAGTAGATCCAGCAGCCTCGTGCCAATTCCAGCATCAACATCATGAAGTCAGACCTGCTCCTACAAATCCTTTGATATCGAGAGGTAAAGTATAAGGACTAAAAAAAGGCAGATTTTATGCTTTTTCTTACTTCCCCCAGAAATGGATGGCAGGGACCCTGGAACAGTGGAGAATAACATTAGAAGTGCCTCAGTTGGCAGTGACAAAGATCTGCTTTGAAGGAGGTTAAGTGCCTAGAGAAACATATGATTTCATCTAGAGCAGTCTCTGCTCTCTGGCCTCATACATCCATCCTAGTTGAAATAAGGAAACTCATCATCTGCTATCTTTATGGGATTTATACATAATAGATGCTTAAGAATGTATTCAATGCCATGAAGGACCCCACACTGAGGAGAGAGCAGAGAAAACATGGTTCTTGTCTTTAAGGAACTTCCAAGATATGTTGCCGGCACATTTGTCTCTTAACACACACACCATGGTTAGAGTACTAGCAAGGAGCTACTGAGAGGGAGGTATGATTTTGTAGGGAGGAAAAGGGGTGGACTCAGGGAGGAAAGCTTCACGGAGGTGATGTTCCAGTTGAGATTAAAGGAAGAGTGGAGAATGGCCAGGTTGAAAATAAGGAAAGAAGAGGCATTCCACCCAAAAGGAACAAACCTGACAAAGGCACTGAGACCTTGGGATATTCCTTAGGGAATATCAGTGATTAAGCTGTTAGTAGGGTAGGAATTTAGTTAGTGATGGGCCTAGAAAGGTAGGATTTAGCTAGGCTGTAAAGGATTTGACTGCCATAAAGCTAAGGTGAAGAACTCGAATGCCTTCAGGAGATCAGGCAGAAAATAAAGTGGTGCTATTGAGAAAATAAAGAGGTGCTGTTATACTAGTATAACACATAGGGAACATTAGCATTGTTTAAGAGCAATGAATTTAAGTTTAAGAACAGCCAATTGGTCAATAAAAATGTTTCTGCAGAAAATACAGTTTGCTCTTTTGGGGGCAGGCCCGGTGGCGCACTGCGCTAGTGCGCCGCTTGGGAAGAGCGGCTGCGCTCCCGCCGAGGGTTCGGATCCCACATACAGACCGGTTCCCGCTCACTGGCTGAGCGAGGCGCGGGGGCAACACCGAGGGTTGCG
>NW_007730313.1:0-14251 GCF_000696425.1 Galeopterus variegatus | reverse complement strand
AGAAAATACAGTTTGCTCTTTTGACAACTCATATAGGGAACAGGCCCCAGGAGAAACTGGAACCCCTACTTCTAGGACATAGAGCAGTCAGCAAGAGATAGCATATCTAAGTTAACAAGAACATAACTGAATAATGGAAGTCATTCAGGCAACAGTACAGACTGTGCTGAGACTGGGAGGCAGCTCACTGACTGAGGGGCTCAGTTACTTTAAGATTCCATAAAGCAAGCTACTATGAAATGTAAGATCACTTGTTCTTGAAAATCATGGCATGCCCATATGTATCATGGGGTCATGATCAATGTTCCCAAACCAAGCATGAGGAGGAAGAGATTCAGCCCATCATTTTTACCAATAAATTCAGATCCTCTCCCATAATAGCTTTTTTAAAATCATATATTTTCTTTATCACAGTCAAAACTACAAGTTAAGACTATTCATATATAAGTTTTATTCCTTATTCCTTAAACTATATGATATATACTCATATTTACATATGAGTATACAAGGGCTCGCACACATATGGAAGAGATTTTTTTTGTCTACCTACATTGTCTGCAGTCACTTCCTGTCAGGCTGCTAGAGGCCCAGGATTCACGCATTGAGAAGCACAAGTCCTGGGTAAGACTTTAATCCACTTGGAGGCAAATTCTGTAGGCTTGTGTGTATGCTCACATGTTTTTAGAAAGCAGGAACTATGACTTGACCATCGTTGTGTCCTCTTTAGGTTTAGCACAAGACATGCCCCACACTTTTGCTGGACTAAGTGCCAATCCTGTGCAGAGAACAGTGTACCAGGCCTAGCTAGACCTGAGCACCCTGTCTGGCTTGTCAAGTGCATGCCTGTGGGGGTAGATGACCTGGTTATTCATGACTTGATTCTGAACTCCTTATTGTAATAGGAAGAGGAAAAGGTTGAAGAGCTTACTATGAACAGTGCTAATAACTGTACTAGAAATTTTATGAACTGTATTACACGTATTCCTCACAATCCTACAATATAGTTGGGTTTTTTTTTCCATTATACAGAAAAAGAGAAAGTTGAGGTTCAATTAGCTTCTCTGAGATCACAAGCTATCACAGTTCTGACTCCAAAACCGAAAATCTGATGGGGGGGCGGGGGAAACATTCCCTATTGAGAAGAGAATGTGTTGACTTGGCATACTTGGTAGGTGCTATTCAGTGGAAATTCTAAGGTTGATTTTTTTTTCTCCCACAAATCAGGCTGTTTACAAGTTTGGTAAAGAACAAGCCATGTTACACATCTCTGATAAAATCAAATTTCTGAACCTGCAAAATAAGGTGTGATGGAAAGAAATATTACCCTATCCTAAGGTGACCCTACCAGGACACATCCTCCCCCATGAGGCTCAGCCCCAAACACCTGGTCAACCTTCCTCGTATAGCACACCAACAACCAGAAAATTAAATTTCAGAAAAATCTCTTTAAAACCTCTTCTGTACTCAGAGCAGCCTTTGAAATGCCGTCCTGAACCCACTCCTCTCTAGCCCCATCAGCAGAGTTCACAGGGAGTCAGCCTGCCAGGATGCATCTGTCACCAGGATAACACTTCTGTGAGCAGTTTTCAAGGCACCATTAGTATTTTTTTTTCTTCTAACCCCCAGACAGTACAACCACAGTAAAAATGTGCTCATAGTGAGCCTACAAATATTGTAAGGTTCTGAACAGCACTAAGTGCTGCTTTATTGGCAAGAAAATCCCAAGCTAATTGGGGAGAAAGAATGGAATCTTCTTAATCAGCCACAGAAGGGAAAATATTACTCAATTAGGGACTTTCTCTAATATGGGTGATAATGTAAAGCTGCAGATTTGCAATAAAAGGAAAAATGAAGAAATAACCAAATAACAAATGGTTTTATTAAATGCCTTTTCATTGTTTATGAGCTTCTGCACAAGATCTACTAGACTAGGGATGCAGGAAGCAAAAAAAGAAAAACCATTGGAGAAAGAGGACTTTAAGAGTCCTCCCATAGCTCACTCTGCTCCCTTTTTTTTTTTTTTTTTTAAAGCTTGACTTTTTGTAGAGAAGAAGCCTCTTAAATTCTACAGTGAAAACCTGCGCAAGACAAAGGGAGAGAGAAAGAGAGAAGAGAAGCTCAACTGAGATCTAGTTGGAAAGGTAGTGAGTCTATAACCCTGTGTTCTATGACTTCCTCAGACCCAAATCAGAGAATGTCCATCAAACACATCACTATCTAGACATTAAGAGTGACATACATCCTACTTGACATGAAGGATGTTCATGATATTAAGTAAAAAGGTAGGTTACAAATTCATATCATTCTATATTAATATATTTTTATTGTAATAAAATATATATAACATACAATTTACCATTTTAAGCAGTTTTAAATGTACAATTCAGTGACATTAAGTACATTCACATTATTGTTCAACCATTGGCACTATCCATCTCCAGAGTTTTTCATCATCCCAAACTGGAATTCTATACCTATTTAAAAATAACTCCCCTTAAACCTTTCCTTCAGCCGCTAGTAACCACTATTCTACATTCTGTCTCTATGAGTTTGACTATTCTAGGTACTTCGTATAAACAGAATCATACAATATTTGTTTTTTTGTGTCTGAATTATTTCATTCAGCACAATGACTTGAAGGTTTATCCACATTATAGCATGTATAAGAATTCCATTCTTTTTTAAGGCTGAATAATATTCCATTGTCTGTATATTCCACATTTCATTTATCCATTTACCCATAGATGGACACTTGGGTTGTTTCCACCTTTTGGCTATTTTGAATAATGTTGCTGTGAACATGGGTAGACAAATATCTATTCAAGTTTTTGCTTTTCATTCTTTAGGGTATATACCTGAAAGTGGAATTGTTGAACCATATAGTAATTCTTTTTAATTCTTGAGGAAACACTAAGCTGTTTTCCACAGCAGCTTCTCTATTAATATTTTTAAATCATTTGTAAAGCACAGAAAAAAGAGAAAAGACTACATGCCAAAATGTTAATAGTAATTTCTGGGCTATGAAATTATGATTTCCCCCTAAGTATTAGTTGTCTGTTGATATACAACCCATTACTCCAAGATGTTGTAGCTTAAAACTAAAAACATTTATTATCTCACACAGTTCCTGAGCAGCTAAGCTGGTTGGTTCTGACTCAAGTTCCCAAGTGAGGTTGTAGTTAAGGTGGCAGCTGAAGCTGCAGTCACTGAAAACTTGACTGGGGCTGGAGGATGCTTTTCAAAGCTCACTCAAATGGCTATTGGCAAGAGGTTTCAGTTCCTCACCACAAAAACCTCTCCATAATGCATCTTATGGCATGGCTTCCTCCCAAAGCCAGTGATCTAAGAAAGATTGAGAAAGAAAGAGAGACCAAGACAGGAGTTACATTGTCTTTTATAACCTAGTCTCAGCAGTAACACATCACTTTTGCATATTCTGTTGTTCGCACAAGACCAACTCTGGTATAATGTGGTAAGGAACTATTCAAGTGTGATATCTGGAGGTGCCATGTTAAAGTTTGGCTACCATACCCCACTGATCTGTTATTTTCAAATTTAACTAAAATGCAAATCTTTTGGGACATAAAACATAAAAAGAAAGGATTCTATGTTGATGGCAAAGTAGGAAGCACCAAGTATCTGTCTCCCCCCACCTCCACACACACCCCAGACAACAATTACACTGGCAGAGTCTGTCTGATGTAACTGTTTTAGAACTGTGAAGTCTATTGAGGGCTTGGAAATTCCAGAGTAGGGCTCAGAAAGTAAAGGGAACTTAATTTCAGCTCTTAGCACAGTAGCAGCTACTCCCCACCCACAGCCCTGGAGCATTTCACACATATTCCCAGGGCAGCTTTTACAAAGCTTGCAGGAGTCAGGGTGGGCAAAATGACCCTGTCATCCAAATACGAGAGATTTGTACTCTGATCACTGATTATTGCTTCTGATCACAGAGGTGCAGACAAATAGGTAGGTGGTCATTGTCATTCTACCTCCCCCCACCATTGTTGCAAGCCTATCCTTTTTTGGCTGAGGTGACTTTCAGGTGATTTAAAGACCAATGCCTTTACCCCCCCTCTCTTAATGTTTCTCTTTTTCTACTTTTGAGAGCTAGACATTGAAGACTAGGACATTCAAAAACAACTACATATACAAAGAAAATTAGAAAGTTGATTGTGCATGCCCAGGGAAAGGCATAGGCTCAGAAAAGACCTGAGAATATCTCAAGTTTACATCTAAAGCTGATCTTTGGCACAGACAGCTTACAACAATCACAAAACAAAAAGAATAAACAAAATATTAACAACAACAAAAAAACTTACAAACAATGGCAAAGGGGAAAAATCTGATTTCCAGAGTTACCATATTATTAGATCAAATGTTCAGTTTTTTAAAAAATCACATGGCATACAAAGAAATAGGAAAGCATGACTTATTTGAAGGGAAAAAATAAATCAACAGAAACTATCCCTAAAAAAGACCTGATGGCAGATCTACTAGATACAGACTTTAAAATTGCTTTTAAGATGCTCAAAGAATTAAAGGAAGATGTAAAGAAAGTCAAGAAAGTACTGTATGGATAAAATTAATGTGTCAATAAAGAGATAAAAAACTTAAAAAGAAACCAAAAAGAAATTCTGGAGCTGAAAGTAAAACATTCACTAGAGGGCTTCAAAGGCAGATTTGAGCAGCAGAAGAAAGAACAGTGAACTTAAAGATAGGATAATAGAAGAAAGAAGAGTCTAAGGGACCTGTGGGATATCACCAAGCACACCAACATATGCATTGTGGAAGTACAAGAAGAAAAAGAGAAAGAGAAAAGGGCAGAGAGAATATTTGAAGAAATAATGGCTGAAAACTTCCCAAAGTTGATGAAAGACATGAATATAAACATCCAAGAATGTCAATGAATTCCAAGTAAGATGAACTCAAAGAGACCCACACCAAGACACACTATAATCAAACTTTCAAAAGACAAAGAATCTTGAAAGCAGCAATAGAGAAGCAATTTGTCACATAGAACTGACCCTCAATAAAATTATCAGCAGATTTCTTAGCAGAAACTTCAGAGGCCAGAAGGTAATGAGCCAAAATATTCAATGTGCTAAAAGATTTCAAAACTTATATTTATTTTTTGGTGGCTGGCCAGTAAGGGGAACTGAACCCAATAAAAAAATGCAAGGGTAACTGCTATTAAAGATATAGGAAAAAATATTTATAGTCAGTAAAACATGTCCAAGCACTGAAAGACAAATGAATCAGTAAAAATACCAGGATTATTCAACTACTGCTTTACTTCATAAAAGACAGGTTGGTTAGAAAATGTTTTCATGGAGGAATGCTTTGCTCCTATCACTCAGCTGACTCCAGCCTTGTCTTCAGCCCACAGCTTCGAACAGAAGCCCCAAATGTCTAATGATTCCAGGAGGTCCCAAAGCATTTCCACAACAGTGTTAGCACAGAGTCCAGAAGGCTTCTGCAGGTGCTGGATGTAAATCTGCAAGGCATTTCTGGGGTAGCCTGCTGCCATGGTCCCCATCCTTGGTTGACCCTTTCTTGAGGACTGAAATTTGAGTTTTAGTGAAATGATAAAGCTAACACTTCGTCTACAACATGTAACTTCCCCTAGAAGAGACAACACATCACAGCTTTATTGGTCACAATTTAAAGATATTTAATGACTTTTTACAAAGTTGTAAATTACAAAATATATATTGTAGAATGCATAGAAACAAAAGTATAAGGGGAAAACTTCATCACCTGATTCTAACAATAAACAGAGTGGTTGGGCTTTGGAGTCAGGTAAGCTTGGATCCAAACCCCGGAACTGACATTGAGTAGCTGCACAATCTGGGGGAGTTACTAAGCCTCTTGGAGTCACAATTTCTTTATCTGAAAAATGGGTACATATTCATATTATCCCAAACTGAAAAAAAATTTACATCAGAACCTGGTGAATGGATAGACAAAAGCTGGTATATCCATATTCTGGAAGATTTATTCAGCAATAAAAAGGAATGAACTGCTGACGAGCTATGAAATGGACAAAACTCAAAAACATTACACTAAGTGAAAGAATCCAGATACAAAAGACCAAGAGACCACGTAATATATGATTCCATTTATATGATGTGTCCATAAAAGGCAAATTTATAGAGACAGAAATTAAATTAGTGGTTTCCTAGGGCTGGGAGTAGAAGGGATTAACTGTAAATGGGCATGAGGGATCTTCGTAGGGGAATAAAAATGTTCTAAAACTGGATTATGGTGATGATCGCACTGCTCAGTAAGGTTACTAGAAATCACTGAATTGTATGCTTGAAATGGACGAATTATATAATATGTAAAATATGCCACGATAAAGCTGTTTAATAAAAAAAAAGATGTAAACTAATCACCCACTTGTAGTAGCCTGTGCTAAAAAAATAAAAGCCTTCATGGTAAGGGTTAAAAAAAGACATAACCTCATCTACGGTTAGTGTTTAAATGAGGGTATCTGGAAATCACTCAGTGCAGGGCCTGGCACATGCAAACACAAAAGCAGTTGCCTATCACAACAGGTAAACATCAGCCACTGTGAACACTAAAAGGAAATATGATGAAATACATTTTTTCTATACAGTATATTTCTTATAGGTCAAATCACCTTGCACAAGTCCTATATCTTGCCTTTACTCCACTTATCATACTTTCAGCATTATTATAAGTTTTTCTTAAGCACTCCATGATGACATAGAATACATCACATGGCTAAACATAATTTAAACACTTACTGATGGGTATTTAGCTTTTTAAATTTTGCTTTATAATAACTTTAATGAACATCTTTTTCTTTAAGTCTTAAGGTATTCATAGAAATGATCGGAAATACAAATAAAATAGGATTACGACATCTGACCATATGCACAACATTAGTGCTGCTGATGCATGTCGCCAAATTGTGTTCCTGTAGGTTTTTGCCATTTATACTGCCACCAACACCACATGAAATCCCAATTTCCTCACACAGTGGCACAGAACACCATCAATTTTTTAAACCTTGACTAATTTGACAGTATCACTTTTCAAATGATACTGTCTCTTTGAATTGAAATCTCTGTGATTACTAGTGAGCGTGAACATCTTCTGTGTCCTTAGTAGGCATGTATTATGTCTGTGAATTGCTGGCTCCTGTTCTCTGTGCCTATTCATCTTTTGGGATTTTATTGTTTCTCATGGAGTTGTATGAACTATCCAGTAAAATCCATATTGTATTTTTCTTCCAGATTGTGTTCTGTTTGTGTTCTCTTTCACTTTGTTGATCATGGATACAAGTTTTAAACCTTCATAAAATTAAGGTCACTTTGTAAAGCAGATTTGTAAAAAATTCAGAGGTGGACACAGGATGTGGGGGAGAGAGGTGAGAGAAAGACAGAATACCATGCTCTTTACCTGCTTTATAATTTAGTCTAAGTGTGTATGTCTGTATATGGATCTTATCACAACTGTTATCTTCACAGTCACAATTTAGCTGTCACAGTTCAACAACCACTTACTAATCCATGGCAGCTGAAGACTGTTAAACCTCCAAGAGCTCTCTGGACTGACTCAGGATTATCTAAGTGTGTATGTCTGTATATGGATCTTATCACAACTGTTATCTTCACAGTCACAATTTAGCTGTCACAGTTCAACAACCACTTCCTAATCCATGGCAGCTGAAGACTGTTAAACCTCCAAGAGCTCTCTGGACTGACTCAGGATTAAACTGAAATCCAGGAGTTATGGTAACATTTTTCTCATGTTAAAATTTTTCTCAGGGCTAGGCTCCCAACACCAAAGGATCAAGCCACAATTCAGTAATATCTCCTTTATCAACAAGCAACTTAAGAGGAACTTTATTATTCTTACTCTGGATCAACTTAGGAGTGGAAGTGTTGGGTCATCACTATGCAATCTGTCAAATGGGATATATTCAATAAGCATAAACCCAGAGGGTTATCATCATTCATTATGAAACATCCATACTTGCTGCATTGGTTCCTATTGCACGTAAGAATTCTCTATTCTAGACCTACGTTCTCTGAAAACTGCATTTTGAGAACCTCTTCCTAAAAATGATTTGATAACATGTAGGGAAAGTGTTCATTTTTTAGAATTGGTGTTAGTAAATAGCAAAT
Source organism: Galeopterus variegatus (assembly GCF_000696425.1). Lineage (NCBI taxonomy): Eukaryota > Metazoa > Chordata > Mammalia > Dermoptera > Cynocephalidae > Galeopterus > Galeopterus variegatus. The sequence continues at coordinate 6,092 of NW_007730313.1, read as the reverse complement.
GTATCTGAGAATGTCCTTAAGTATGCAATTGTTAGATTAGAAGTAATGAAAAAAACTGATCTTCAAAGATGGCACTAGCTGTGTGACTTTGGGAGAGTTAATTTAATTCTGAGTCTGTGTGTTTCTGTCATTTATAACAGAATACCTAAAGGTGGATAATTTATAAAGAAATGAAATTTATTTCTTACAGTTTTGGAGGCTGTGAAGTCTGTGGTCCCGGAGGAGGGGGTGGGGGCGGCATCTGGTGAGGGTCTTCTTCTGGATGGGGGTTCTGTACAGAGTCCTGTGACAATGCAGGGTATCACATGGTGAGAATGGCAAGAACAAAAGAGCTAACTTTCTCACTTGTTCTCCTTATAAAGCCATCAGACCCACACCCGTGACAACCCATTAAACCATCAACCCATTACTCCATGAATAGATCCAGTCATTCACAAGGGCACAGTCCTAACAATCCATTCACCTCTTAAAGACCCCACCTTCTACCACCATATTGGGGGTTAAATTCCAACATGAACTTGGGGAAATATTCAAATGACAACAGTCTGTTTCCTCTTCTATAAGATGGAAAAAAAATAAATCTTTACCCCAAGCCTATGTGATAGCTATAAGAAATTGTGAAGTCACCAAACCCATTGAAAATAGAGATATTCTTTTATTCTCAGGACGAGAATACTAAAACTAGGCCCAGTGGCTTAATTCTGTATAGACTCCATTTAGGCAGCAAAATGTAGAAATGACTGATAAGTGATTGATAATATCACTTGCTATATGTTGCTCAAAGAAAGTACTGTGCCAGATCCTTTTACCTTCTTATTAAACCTTCGCAATCCTGGCTATTACTCCCATTTCAATGGTGACAAAACTGAGGCTTGAAGAAACTGTCTTGTTTTTTACTCAGTGACCTAGATCCTTTCCTGTGACTCATTTCTGGTGTTTCTCCCATGTAATTAATGCCTGATTTGTTAGTCTCGTTATCCAACTGCCTACTTGACAGTTTTTCATGGCTAACAGGCATCTCAAACAAGATGAAAAGCAAGTTCCTGACATTGTCTCCAAAACTTGCTCATCCAACGATCTTCCCCACTCAGTAAGGACAGCTCCATCATTGGAGGTGCTCAGACCAAAAACCTTGGAGTCAACCTCAATTCTCTCAAACCCCACTCTTATCTTTCATATGTATTGCCAACTCTGTCTTCAAAATATATCCAGAATCTGGCCAATTTCTTGCATTTCCAAGCTACCACTCTGGGTGAAGCTACCAACAACTCACCTATTTTATTTATTAATAAATATCCTTCTGTTGGAGTGAGCAGTACCAAAGCCATGTTGGGACCTAAAACCACATGGGCTATAGGCAAATATTTAAAAGACACAGTTTCAGTATTTTTCTTGGCATGCATTTCTCTGAGTTCCCTCTTTTTCCCATGGTTACTGGATATTTTGAACCTTGGTTATAGGACAAGATGACATTATCTACATAAATGTGAAGTTGTTTTCAAACTTGCAGCCTTGCACATACTATCCAGACCATGGAAAACCAAGGAAGACATCAATGAATCTATGCTGATTCCACCCATCCAGCAGGACCCTGAGATAACAGCAAGGACAAAAGCAGAAACCAGAAGAGGACTTGCACCTGGCTCATTGCATGGAGTCCCCACGGCTCACATCCCTGTCCCTCCTGCTTTTCATTTCCCATGTTCTATTCCCTCAGCTTCCTCCTTAAAATCCTCTCGGTAAACCCCCCCTCAGTAAACCTTTGATATGGCTTTCCTCTGGCCGTTTTCCTTCACGTTTACCAGAGTGATGGTTTAGCCTAACAACTCTCCTCGGGGCACCAGTATTCCTGAGTAAAAACTGATTTCCATTTTCACCAGCATTTGGCTTTTGAGTGTCTTTGATATGGCTTTCCTCTGGCCGTTTTCCTTCACATTTATCAGAGTGATGGTTTAGCCTAACAACTCTCCTCAGGGCACCAGTATTCCTGAGTAAAAACTGATTTCCATTTTCACCAGCATTTGGCTTTTGAGTGGTTTGTTTTGGAAAGGGAGCCAGCAGCTGGACCTGTGCCTGGTCACTCTCCTACATGGTTCTTGTCTGTCCTTGTGCCACTTCAGCCTACTTGGACAAAGCTGCTAGAATGATCCTGGTAAAATGAAGTCTGATCACAGCATTTCTGTGCTCAAAACCTTCCAGCAGATGCCTGTGTGACTCAGACTAAACTAAAGTCTTAGAGTGTCTTCAAGCGTCCCCACGACTGACCTGGCTCTCAATACCAATGACCACACTTTCTGCTCCTCCACCTGTTGCTCGCTCCACTCCTTGCTGTCCCCATTGTCTCCATAAAGACACTACTTCAACAGAAAAATNTAAGTTTACATCTAAAGCTGATCTTTGGCACAGACAGCTTACAACAATCACAAAACAAAAAGAATAAACAAAATATTAACAACAACAAAAAAACTCACAAACAATGGCAAAGGGGAAAAATCTGATTTCCAGAGTTACCATATTATTAGATCAAATGTTCAGTTTTTTAAAAAATCACATGGCATACAAAGAAATAGGAAAGCATGACTTATTTGAAGGGAAAAAATAAATCAACAGAAACTATCCCTAAAAAAGACCTGATGGCAGATCTACTAGATACAGACTTTAAAATTGCTTTTAAGATGCTCAAAGAATTAAAGGAAGATGTAAAGAAAGTCAAGAAAGTACTGTATGGATAAAATTAATGTGTCAATAAAGAGATAAAAAACTTAAAAAGAAACCAAAAAGAAATTCTGGAGCTGAAAGTAAAACATTCACTAGAGGGCTTCAAAGGCAGATTTGAGCAGCAGAAGAAAGAACAGTGAACTTAAAGATAGGATAATAGAAGAAAGAAGAGTCTAAGGGACCTGTGGGATATCACCAAGCACACCAACATATGCATTGTGGAAGTACAAGAAGAAAAAGAGAAAGAGAAAAGGGCAGAGAGAATATTTGAAGAAATAATGGCTGAAAACTTCCCAAAGTTGATGAAAGACATGAATATAAACATCCAAGAATGTCAATGAATTCCAAGTAAGATGAACTCAAAGAGACCCACACCAAGACACACTATAATCAAACTTTCAAAAGACAAAGAATCTTGAAAGCAGCAATAGAGAAGCAATTTGTCACATAGAACTGACCCTCAATAAAATTATCAGCAGATTTCTTAGCAGAAACTTCAGAGGCCAGAAGGTAATGAGCCAAAATATTCAATGTGCTAAAAGATTTCAAAACTTACTACCAAGTAATCAAAACAGTGTGGTACTGGTATAAAAAAGACATGTAGGCCAATGGAATAGAGAGCCCAGAAATAAACCCTCATATATACGGTCAAATAATTTTTGACGAGGGTTGCAAGACAATTAAATGGTGCTGGGAAAACTGGATAGCCACATGCAAAAGAATGAGATTGAACCCTTACCTAACATCATACACAAAAATTAATTCAAAATAGATTGAAGACCTAAATGTAAGACCTAAAACTATAACACTCTTAGAAGAAAACCTAATGCAAAAGCTTTATGAGATTGGATTTGACAATGATTTTTTGGTTATAATATCAAAGGCACAGGTGAAAAAAATAGACAAATTGGATTTTATGAAAATTTAAAAATTTTGTGCATCAAAAGACAATATCAATATAGTAAAAAGGCAACCCACAGAATAGGAGAAAATATCTCCATATTATATATCTGATAAAAGATTAATATTCAGAATATATAGAGAACTCCTAATATTCAACAACGAATAAATGTGATTCAAAAATGGACAAATGACTTGAATAGATATTTCTCCAAAGAGGATAATCAAATGGCCAATAAGCACATGAAAAGATGCTCAACATTGCTAATTATCAGGGAAATTCAAATCAAAACTACAGTGAGATATCACCTCACACCTATTAGGAAGGCTACTATCAATAACAGGAAATAACAAGTGTTGGTGAGGATGTAGAGAAACTGGAATCCTTTAGCACTGTTGCTGGGAATGTAAAATGGTACAGTCACTGTAGAAAACAATATAATCATTCCTCAAAAAATTAAAAACAGAATCACCATATAATCCAGCAATTCCTCCTCTTGGTATATATCCAAATAATTGAAAATAGGGTCTCAAAGAGAGATTTGTACACCCATGTTTATAGCAACATATTCACAGTTGCTAAAACATGGAGCAGCCCAAGTGTCCATTGAAAGATAAATGGATAAGCAAAATGTGGCATATACATACATATAATTCAGCCTTAAAAAGGAGGGAAATTCTGACATATGCTACAACATGGATGAACCCATAGGACATTATGCTAAGTGAAGTAAGTCAGTCACAAAAAGAGAAATACTGTATGATTCCACTTATATGAGGTATCCGGGGTAGTCGAAATAATAGAAACAGTGGAATGATTGCCAGGGACCAGAGAGAGGGAGAAATGGGGTTACTGTTTAGTGCATAAAGAGTTTTAGTTTTACAAGATAAAAATCAGAGTTATAGAGCTGGATGATGGTGATCATTGCACAGCATGATGAATGTATTTAATACCACTGAACTGTACAATTAAAAATTTACATTTAAGATGGCAAATTTGGGGCTGGCCCGTGGCTCACTTGGGAGAGTGTGCTGATAACACCAAGGCCATGGGTTTGGATCTAATATAGGGATGGCTGGTTAGCTCACTGGCTGAGCGTGGTGCTGACAACACCAAGTCAAGGGTTAAGATCCCCTTACCAGTCATCTTTAAAAAAAAAAAAAAATTAGATGGCAAATTTTGTAAGGTGTATTTTATTTTATTTTTGTATTTTTATATTTATTTTTTGGTGGCTGGCCAGTAAGGGGAACTGAACCCAATAAAAAAATGCAAGGGTAACTGCTATTAAAGATATAGGAAAAAATATTTATAGTCAGTAAAACATGTCCAAGCACTGAAAGACAAATGAATCAGTAAAAATACCAGGATTATTCAACTACTGCTTTACTTCATAAAAGACAGGTTGGTTAGAAAATGTTTTCATGGAGGAATGCTTTGCTCCTATCACTCAGCTGACTCCAGCCTTGTCTTCAGCCCACAGCTTCGAACAGAAGCCCCAAATGTCTAATGATTCCAGGAGGTCCCAAAGCATTTCCACAACAGTGTTAGCACAGAGTCCAGAAGGCTTCTGCAGGTGCTGGATGTAAATCTGCAAGGCATTTCTGGGGTAGCCTGCTGCCATGGTCCCCATCCTTGGTTGACCCTTTCTTGAGGACTGAAATTTGAGTTTTAGTGAAATGATAAAGCTAACACTTCGTCTACAACATGTAACTTCCCCTAGAAGAGACAACACATCACAGCTTTATTGGTCACAATTTAAAGATATTTAATGACTTTTTACAAAGTTGTAAATTACAAAATATATATTGTAGAATGCATAGAAACAAAAGTATAAGGGGGAAACTTCATCACCTGATTCTAACAATAAACAGAGTGGTTGGGCTTTGGAGTCAGGTAAGCTTGGATCCAAACCCCGGAACTGACATTGAGTAGCTGCACAATCTGGGGGAGTTACTAAGCCTCTTGGAGTCACAATTTCTTTATCTGAAAAATGGGTACATATTCATATTATCCCAAACTGAAAAAAAATTTACATCAGAACCTGGTGAATGGATAGACAAAAGCTGGTATATCCATATTCTGGAAGATTTATTCAGCAATAAAAAGGAATGAACTGCTGACGAGCTATGAAATGGACAAAACTCAAAAACATTACACTAAGTGAAAGAATCCAGATACAAAAGACCAAGAGACCACGTAATATATGATTCCATTTATATGATGTGTCCATAAAAGGCAAATTTATAGAGACAGAAATTAAATTAGTGGTTTCCTAGGGCTGGGAGTAGAAGGGATTAACTGTAAATGGGCATGAGGGATCTTCGTAGGGGAATAAAAATGTTCTAAAACTGGATTATGGTGATGATCGCACTGCTCAGTAAGGTTACTAGAAATCACTGAATTGTATGCTTGAAATGGACGAATTATATAATATGTAAAATATGCCACGATAAAGCTGTTTAATAAAAAAAAA
>NW_007730312.1:194668-199172 GCF_000696425.1 Galeopterus variegatus | reverse complement strand
ACAGTGAAGATGTCAATTATGCCCAAATTGATTACAGACTTAATAAAATTCCAATGGAAATCTAGCAGTTTTAAAAATCGATATAGACAGGATGATTCTAAAATATTATGAAACTGCAAGAAAAAAAAACAGAATAAACACAGAAAACATTTTTATAAAGAAGCATAAAGTAGTAAGACTCATATCAACAGATTGTATTGAAAAAATTGGAACATCTTTTATTAAAAAAACACTAAAAAATGAAAAGTGCCCCTTTCTTAAACCTTTCATCTTATACAAAAATCAACTTAAAATTAAATTTCAAAATAAAATTGAAAATAAAGAAATATAGATTGAAATGTAAAAATATAAAACTCTAAAATTTTTAAAAGCCAATATAAGAGAAATGTTTTGTAAGCTGAACTTAGTCAAAAAGATCTTAGGATGACAAAACACAAACCTTAAAGTAAAACTTTTGCAAATTGGAATTCATCAAAATTAAAAGCTTTTGCTCTATGAAAGAAACAGTTAAGAGAATCAAAAGACAAGTTCCATACTGAGAGAAAACTATATGCAAATGCATACCTAACAAAGAAAAAAAAATACATAAAAAAACGTATAAACTCAGCAGTAAAAAACAATTCAATTGAAAATTGGACAAAAACCCTAAAAACATACTTCACCAAAGAGGGTTTATAGAAAGTAAATAAGTACATAAAAATGTAATTACAACATAATGAAATTTGGAGAACTAAAAATTAAAATCACAATAATAAACTACTGCAAACCATTTGTTATGAGATATATATAGATATATAGATATAATGTCAAGTAGCTATAAGGATTCAGGTTGATTCTCACACATTGCTCATGAGAATATAAAATTGTAGGGTCATTTTCCAAAACAGTTTTTTACAAAGTTAAATATACATTTACCACTTGTGTTCTAGTTTTTAATAAGAATCATTGTATTTTGTAATTGTGTTTTATATGTTTAATTAAACAAAAATTCAATCTTAAACCGTTTTCTCAGGTTGTTATGTAATCATTATTTGATTTATTGGACTTCATTATTAAGCCTTTTCAATATTATTTTTAAGAAAAGGCATTGGATTCTTTTAGCCGTAGTAAGTTTTAAGATATCTATCTTTTGCTTTCTTATTTGTATAACAGCTTGAAAGTGTAAGTAATATTGACTTTCTCCAAGGACTTTATAGACAACTCTAAGCTCTTTTATTATTGAATATTGCTTCAAATACTACTTATTTCACATTGACTTCTGTCTTGTAGGTGGCAATAATCCTGCCTTAACAGCAGTAAAATTATTTTTAAGTCTCATAACTTTACCAGAATAAGATTCGATTTTTATTTATCAAATTTTCTGATACATGATATATCCTTTTGTCTACAGTTACAGGTGTTCTTTTATTTCAGAAATTATTTCCTATATTATAATTCTAATACACTTCTTTATTTAATTAAAAATGCCATGTCATCTCTTCCAGAATTGTCAAATATGTATATCATAATTCTCCTTTATCTCCATTTTATAACTACAATTTCTTTTCAACAACTTTAACTCCCATTTTCCAATTTATTTCTTTTGAGCATTTTTATCCTCTTCAGCATGTTACTCTGTTTTCAGTTTGTGATCTGTTTTTTTTTTAATTCAAAAACATATTTAATTCTAAAAAACAAGTGTTCTGCTTCTGTTTTATTTATATTTATGCTCACATTTTAGTAACTGTTGTTGTGTAATCTATTTCCTTTATGAATTATAGATAAAAAANCAAGCGGCGCACTGTAGCAGTGCGCCACCGGGCCGGCCCCAAATTAGTGACTTTGAAGTAGAGAAAATTACTGTGAATAAATAAATATATTACACAATTATAAGTAGTCAATTCCCTAAGGAGACATTATAATTTAAAGCTTATATGCAGACAGTCACAGAATAATGGAAGCCCAAAATGCATGCAAAGAAAAAATTGACAGAATTGAAAAGAGAAATAACACATCTACAGTTATATTTGGAAGCTGTAACGCTCCACTTATAATAACTGAAGAAACAGTAGACGTAAAATCAGCAAAGATATAGAACTAAATGCCATCATCGGCAAACTGAATTCCATTGACATTTATAGGACATTGTACCCAACAGACAGAAAACACAAACTTTTATTCAAGGGCACATTAAACAGCCATCCAGAAAGATCATATCTGCAGTATAAAACAAATTACACAGATTTCAAAGAATTAAAATCACAGAAAGTATATTTTATTGCCATAACTGAATTAAATTAGACATTAACAACATAAAGATAACCAAAACATCTCCAAATACTTACAAATTAAACAACAGGCTTCTACAAAATCAGTGGGTAAAAGAGAAAGCCTCAAGAAAAATACATTTTAAAAAGTATTTTGGGCTGAATACAAATGAAAATATGGCATCATTTCTGAGATGGAGCTAAAGCAGTGAGTTGAGGAAATTTCATAGTATTATATGTTCACAAAAGAAGAGAAGTGACTCAAATCAACCATCTATGCTTCTACCTTAGAAAATCAGAGGTAGATAAGCAAAATAAACCTAAGTAATGTAGAAGGAAGAAAATAATAAAGATTAGAGCAGAAAACAATAGAAAAAATCATACTAGGGCTTTTCTTCTTTTGGAAAGACCAAAAATGTTGATAAAATACTATCAAGAGTAACAAAGAACTGAGAGAGAGAAAATGAACAAATTACCAATAAAATAAATTTAACAAGACTATCACTATCTGGGCCGGCCCGGTGGCGCAGTGCTACAGTGCGCCGCTTGGGAGTGTGGCGGCGCTCCCGCTGAGGGTTCGGATCCCACATACAGCCCTGCCGCTCACTGGCTGAGCGAGGTGTGGGTGCAACACCGAGGGTTGCGATCCCGTTGCCGGTCCCGGTCCGGTACGGGCGCGACACTGAGGGTTGCGATCCGTTGCTGGACACGGAAAAAGACAAAAAGGAAAAAAAAAAAGACTATCACTATCTTGTACAGTAAAAGTATAATACATTAAAATTATAATCAAGGAAGCTATGGACCATGCTATGAATGTGAATTGGACCAGTAAAAGGAAATGGGCAAATTCCTCAGAAACACAAATTACCAAAACTTATGCAAGAAAAATTAGATAAACTGGGTAGTGCTATAATTATTGTATATGTTTGGTTGTATTTAAACTACTCCCTCCCCAAAAATAAATAAATCCAGGCCCAGATGGTTTCACTCATGTCAATTTTACACGATTGTTTTGAAAGACAGGAGGAGAGTGAAAACCCATAAACATTTTATACTAGCACCATCCTTACACCAAGATGAGACAAAGGTAATAAAAAGAAAGAAAGAAAAGAAAATCAATATTCCTAATGAACATCAGTACAACACTATATTAGTGAATCAATTCCAGGAATATATAAAGCAAACACTGCACCATGACCAAGTGGGGTTTATCCTAAGAATTCAAAACTACCTCAATTTTTTTTAAATCCACCAAACAAACAATATTAAGGAAAAAATGTGTAATTATATCAATTGTTAGAGAAATAACATTTAACAAAGTTCAACATCAAATTGTGATTAAACACCCTCCTCAAGTAGGAATAGAAAGAGACTTCCTCAACCTGGTAAAAGATAACTAAAAAATGATACAGTTAACATCATAATTAATATTTAACCTGAATACTTTCCTCCTAAGATCAGGAATGAGGGAAAGATACTCACTTTCAGCATTCCTATTCAGCATTTTAATGGAAATCCTAGGTAGTACAACAAGACATGGAAAAGAAGTAAATTACATAATATTGGAAAAAAAGAGAATGTAAACCTGACTTTATTCACAGACAACATGATTCTCTACATAGAAAATCCCTAGTCATCTCCCCCGCCCCCCAAAAATGTAATTTTAGCATTTTAGCAAGATTGTAGAATGCAAGGTGAACATGCAAATATTATTTGGGTTTCTATACACTAACAATAAACAACGAAATCCAAAACCAACATTCATTATAATAGCTTCAAAATAGAAAACTATTAGAAATTAGATGTAATAATGAGATATGCACAGAATCTATACATTAAAAACTTGAAAAAAAATTATGGGTAAATATCAATCAATCAAGACCTAAATAAATGGAAATACACACTATGTTTATGGTTTAAAAAACTCAAAACAGTGAAGATGTCAATTATGCCCAAATTGATTACAGACTTAATAAAATTCCAATGGAAATCTAGCAGTTTTAAAAATCGATATAGACAGGATGATTCTAAAATATTATGAAACTGCAAGAAAAAAAAACAGAATAAACACAGAAAACATTTTTATAAAGAAGCATAAAGTAGTAAGACTCATATCAACAGATTGTATTGAAAAAGTTGGAACATCTTTTATTAAAAAAACACTAAAAAATGAAAAGTGCCCCTTTCTTAAACCTTTCATCTTATACAAAAATCAACTTAAAATTAAATTTCAAAATAAAATTGAAAATAAAGAAATA